>NC_069723.1:21525134-21825134 GCF_027358585.1 Pangasianodon hypophthalmus | reverse complement strand
GGATGGTAATGGACATAATGTTTCTGACACACACACAGAATTTCTTGTGCTTTATTTACGCTAGTCGACTAATAATTCACTAGTTGAGACTTTTGGGATGGCGGCAGTGGAAAAAGACAGAGAGGCAGATGGTCTAGAAAGCATTCTAAATTTGTTAGCCTGAAAATATTCCATACTGGATGAAGCCAACTCTACAGTCAGCTACACACTGTAAGATTACACTGGGAAAATTAATTATTTTTTGTTTGTTTTTTGGAATGATACCACTTTCATAGCACTTTTATGGTTAAGTTGTTGAGGTGCGCATGGGTTTGTAATTCAACCCCAATCACACCCATTCCTGAAGTTATTGTTTGTACCCACCCACAATATTTTCTGATGAACTTATTATTTAAAAATATATATAAGCAAATATGTTGCTGATGCTGATACACCTCTCTGTAGCCTGAGAGTTTGTACATCATCATTCAAGTTAAGACCCTCTAAAGGAACCTTACGACAAATGGTTTCCCTATCAGAGAACTTTCTAACTCTTAAGAAGTTAAGAACTCTTACAATAATGTAGGTGGTCAATTGCTACAGGTGCCTCAGTGACTGAAATCAGTGAATGAGGTTTGGAAGAACGAAAAAAAAAAAAATGCACTGATAAAGTTGTAGATTTTTATTTATGCATTTAAATCACTTGGGTCAGTTAATACAAGTATTGTAAGATTATAGATTATTACTTTGAATATTGTATTCTTGTAAAGCTACATTGCTATGATGAGCTGCTCATCAGCTGCAGAAGTCTTCCTGACAGCAGAAGGTGTTCACTCCAGGGACGCAGAACTCCTCGCAAGTCCGAGAGAATTCATCAGCTAAAAAGCGACAAAGGAAGGTAGTGAGGTCCCAGATAGATCCCCAGTGTCGTATGGTAAATATATACAAAAATCATGCAGTCTTCTTATGTTGTGGTGCACATTATATGTAAGGAATAAAACAATTAGGGGCATGTTGTAATAGGAAAATAATCAGTGACAGAGTGTTACTGTTTTCACCCTGAAGTTGATTATTTTTCCATAACAGCACGTCCTGAAGTGTTTTACTCCTCTTATAACACATTGTATTTTTAGCTGGTTATAGATACATTTAATGTTGTGGAACATCCACAAAATAAGATCCTTATGTCATAGCAGCTATAGACAGTCGTTCCCTCACTAGTCTCTCTTTTTTTCTTCTTTTTTCACTTCTCTCTTGAAGTAATAAAACAAAAAAAATAAAAAGCAGCTTGCCATGTTACCGAGAAACTGAAAAAAACTCCTGCAGACTTTCCCGTGGCAGAACAGTCATAGACATTTACAGTGAGATGACACTGGAGACTCCTTCCATAAATATTGCCCTTACAGAACACTTCACTATATAAATTATTATATACTTTTCTTTGTTAAACAACAACACTTTCTTTAACCTGTTTAAATATTAGGTATTATTAGGCACTTTATTAGGTATAGAGTGTCTACCATACAAGTCCCCATGAAGGGGCTGTTACTATAGAAACGATAACGTATTAGAACGAATTCATTATTATAAACGTGATTAGCAGCTGCATTACTGTCAGAGAAACCATCAGTCAGACTCGAGAATTCAGCAGTACTGTGGTATAATTCTCAGTAGTGCAGACTGAAGAGAATTCTGGGATAGGATCTGGCTTAGCACTTACGTGATGAGACAGTTTTGCAGAAGTTGCTGTGTGCTGGACATTCTGTGGGGGTCTTACAATTCCCATTTTCACATGTGAAGCATTTCAGAGAATGCACTGCAGATCAAAAAAGAAAAAAAAACCCACAGATTAGAGTATGACAGATCCTAAAAAATAAAAGCAAATCTGAAAGACACACTAATTTTTCATGTGTGTATTATTGATTTCTGTTTCATTTTCATTTGACGTCTTTAACTTTGTTTTTACGTCTAAGCATTTTCATTTGAAGTGAAAAACAGTCATTAAGCTACAGAACCCTTAATGCAACCATAAAGAGTTAATTATCATTAAACTGAACGTCATTAATATTATGAGGCTCACCCTCCTCTGCTCTGTCTAATCATATTTCAGAGTATGTTGCGCACTGTAGACCAAGTTTAACTCACATTGTTCTGAAATGAAATCGAGACGCTCTTACCAGAGGCGCTACACAGGAGCACCAGGATGAAGGTACACAGTAGAAGCTTCATGATGCCAGCTGGTCTGAAGGCACAGTTTCTGGTACAATCATTTTATTAACTCTGGTCACACCTCACAAAAAACCGGTTTCCTCTGAGACCTGAGAGCAATGTCACACAACAGGTTTTCTGTATAAACTGAAGGAATTTGGTATGGAATGAAGCACCAAACTATGGCACTCTGAAAGATGTAAGCAAACAAGGAGGACATGCATAGTAGAGGGATGTATTCCCACCTCGCGCCCAGTGTTCCCGGGATAGACTCCGGATTCACTGAGACCCTGATCAGGAAAGACGAATGAATGAAAATTATGTTCACTTTTTTTCATTTTTAGAGTTTAATGTTCTAAAATGTGGATTAAATTAATGTTTATTGATTCATTTAGTTGCAAACCTTAAACCACATGCCACCTGCATTTAGGCCTTCGTTTAATCCAGGTTTTGGTTGAAGTAACTTAGTTAAGTTAATCACATTGCTGCATTACATTAAACTCAGTTCAGGATCAATTTTGATCTTATATCCAAAATCTCTGATCTTATTTTCAAAATGCCAGAATATATTAAATTGATTTTGGAAAACAAAGGGAGAAAAAAGCCCAAAACCATTGATAATGATTAGCATCAAGAGTAAAATTGTTGCTATTCACTTTGTTAGACTAGTGAACAACAAATCGTTCATTAGCTTTACACTCGAATCCTACAACACACCCTCAGTAAACTTGAAGGCATTCATACACTAAAAAGAGAACAAGGGGTTTCACTGAGAGGTTAAATGAGATACTTTTGATTTCAGTAAGCTAACACACACACTTGCGCTCTCACGCACACACACACTACAAAAAACCAGGGGACCCTTTCTGAGGGTCCTAAAGACAAAGTAAACACAGTTTCTGCTGTCATTTAATATACACATGATGTTCATCTGCTGATATTTTCTCCATATGTTTTTCTGGTTTAGGTTCATGCTTGGTTGTATTTATTTTAGGCTTCTGGTTTGTGGGAACTTTCAGAACATGCAAGCACACACCCATTTAATTCTGTTATTATCAACCTGTGGCGTTGTCCGGAATTAGTTTCAGGAAGTATGAGGAAATGTACTAAATAAAATCACAATGCGATCTACACAGTTAAACTGATGTGTGATGTGTTCATGCACTTCGAGCGGACGTCTACAGTAGCAGATTACAATCTACCATCAAATAATTTCTCCATATTAATAACATTAATAAGTCTAGGAAATATAATACCTTTATGACTGTACCATTGACATCCCTAAACTCAGAGTATAGCTAGCTGGCTAGTGGCTTTCAAACAGAAACAGAAAATCTCATTTGGCTAATCCTGTTTCTCAACATAGCAGCTGGTAGCCAATAAAATGCATGCATAAATGTAAAACATTAAAAAACATGATGAGTGAGAAGGACAAAATTGGCTCATTATTTTGCCATATAAATGACACCACCGTTCAAGTTCAGCATGGAAGAAGTGCTCGGATAAATTGATCTGCTGTTTGTTTAACCAGGTTATTTCGAAATAATGTCGATCTGGAGACACGACAACGGTGGACAACACAAGAACAACATCACCAATAAAGACACACAAAACAGCAAGGAACAAAATAGAGAATGCAAGGAGGAAACAGGAATAAAATCCTGTTTTGTTTTGTTTTTTTTAAAAATCCTTTTTTATTATTATTTAAAATTGCATGTAATATGAACTTCCCCCCAAATTCACATATTAAAAAGTAAAAAGTAAACAGATTGGTCTGTGTGTAAGGAATGAGTGAAAAAGGATAACATATTGTACCTGGAAAACAAAATGTGTATGTGTATATTTGTTTATAAACAAATTGCAAACATTCAGGTCTAAAATATTTAAATGGTAATAAAATATAATTTTGGAATAAAATATGTAAAACATAACATGTACAACATTGTCGCAGTTATGACTATCACGTGATATAGCTGATTTCAGAGGAGAAAAATCTTCAATTTAAAAAATAAATATATATACAGATATATCGATAAACAAATAAGCCAAGGTTTTCACTGGTGTCTGAAACATTATTATATACAGTACTGTGCAAAAGTCTTAGGCATGTGCAAAGAAAGGCTGTAGAGCAAAGATCCCTTCAAAAATAATGAAATTAAATGTTTAAAAACACTATAAAGAGCAGTAAACAGAAATAAGAGAAACAAAGTCAATATTTGGTGTGACGATCCTTCACTTTAAAAAAAAAATTAGCAGTCTCAGGTACAATGTGTGCAGTTTTATAAGGAAATGAGCTGTAAGTGTTACTGAGCATCTTGCAGAAGCAGCCACAGTTCTTCTGGAGACTTTGACTGTCACACTTGCTTCTTATTTTTGCAGCGAAACCCAGCAGCCTTCATTATGTTTTTATCTGAAAAGTGTCTCTTACGTAATATGCTGCTTTCTTTACTGACATACAAACATTTTTCTGTAACATTTAATTTTTGGCTGGAAAACTAATGTTTGGATCTAAAATGTTTTTGTACTGAATCAATAATGTAGAAGTCATAAAAAAATCCATAATAAAGTTTGTACTAAAAAAATAGGGTGCCTAAGACTTTTGCACAGTACTGTATATACAGTATATGTGTAATTATATATATATATATATATATATATATATATATATATATATATATGTAGGATTTTGTGTAGAAAGTTTGTAAAGACATGCAGAGACCTGCTGCATCAGGGATGGCAAATTGTCTGGAGAGCAACAGATTTCAGGATAATGACTTAGTTACCTTACAGTATTGGTTTTAAATGAGTTGGAGGTGATTTACATCTTATATTTTCCTAAAAACAACCTTAAATTGACTATCCAGAAGTGTGGACGTTATGCATGAAGGGTTCAACAAACTAATGGATGCATCTTTTGAGATCTGGGGAGTTTAATATCAAATCATAATGATAACTTTGTTTACTAGTTATGAACATCATTATATCACAATTACCTAAATTAAAATTGCAAACCAAACTAAACTATGGTGATCCAACACCAAAGGTTCACAGTACCCTAATTTCACTATGATGTCTTTTGGTAACTGTGTATTTTTACATGTTCAACCATCATAATATTACTACTGTTTTACTCTTGTGCTCCATGATGCTATTGTATTTGATTAATTGAAGTGCTGTTTAATTTTTGTTCAGATAAAACAGCACAAAAGCTGAATTATGCTAATAACAATGCATACTCCAGTACACACTAACGTCCATTTAGCTAGAAGTATTTTTTACATAATGGAAGAGACAAAAGAAGTGCCGTTGCACCAAGTTAGTATCCCGCTGTAGAAGAATTGGACAGCAGACATCTTATGGCACTTTAAGTACTTAAACTTGCTTTCTCAGTTTGACATTAAAGTCTGAAAATGCACTTTCAAAAAAGCATATCCTTTCTGCCAAGCACAAGAGGCGCTCCAGTCCACTCTGGCCTACTGAGTAATGAAGTAGTGTCATTAGCTTGGCAAGAGTGCATTTCTAATTTCAGAAATTAGATTTGAATACGTTGTGCGCATTGATGGCATTGAAAGTGCTCTCCGCTGGAGAGCCTGCGTGCAGTTTCCTTGGCACGCTGTTTCACTACTTAAAAGAGGAATGCACTCTCAGACTCAGCTTTTTTGCTCATTTGTTAGTGCTCTTTTTTTTTGTATACGATTGAATTATGTGAACAATTGGGCAAGGTGAACAGGTATTTAATCCATGAGCTATATTACGGGTCAATTGTGGGACTTGATCTGAGTCTGTACCATCTATAACTTTGCGGGAATTGTTGGGAAATTTAAAACTTGTGCTGATTACCATTTATAAGAGCATTACTTCATATGGCAACAATAATTCCTAAACCCTGTGATAATATCATTGGGTTTTGGCTTAGCCAACAGACAACGTTATTGTCTAAATGTTTTTAAGCATTTGGACCCTGAACAGAGAATGAGAAGCAGTATTGCTAATATTAACCAGAAGATGCTGCTATTGAGCTTGCTATCTATAAAGAACTAGATTGAGTGTTGGAACTTTCTCCCTAACAAGTGAGCTAAAGAACTAAAAACAGTCCACTCTGATAAGGTAAAAGTAATCTGGCAAATGTCTAAAGTTTGTGTAATAGCAACAAACTTGTGCTGACACTGACCCCTTCCTTAAATTATAAATACATGCATATATATATATAAAATACATATATATTATATACATACATACATATATATAAATACATTATATATATATATTTTATATGTCTCCTCACAGACAACTTTACAATTTCAATGACTGCACACACCATACAAGTCTCTGTGTAAGTGGTTACTATAGAAATGATAATTTATTAGAATGAGTGTATTAATCTAAACCTGTGATTTGCAGCTGCACTACTGTCAGAGCTGCTGTTATAGAAGATTTAACACCTTCTGACCAATCAGAATCCACAAATTCAGCAGCGCCGTGGCATAAATTAAAATATTACCCTATAGATAAATTCATAACTTGACCTCATTGTAAACATAGCTACAGTAAGCATAAACAAAAGTCATGATCTTTTCACCAGAACATCTCCCATAAAAGTTGTAAGTTAATGTTAGTTTTAACTTTTGTGTCATGATGTAACCATAAAGTAGGGGCGTAACTTGATTGACAAGCTATCAAAACACATCATTGTGCTTGCTTATACAACACTATAAAGTGGTCGATCAGCAAAAATCACACGTCATAGCAGTATAGTTTTAAATGCCAGATATAGGGTACAACATGCTATATGATCCATGATACATTTTTGACAGCTTAGCAATTAAGCCACACCCCTACTTTATCATCAAAATGCCTCATGCTTTAAATATTATCCAGTGGAATTGATTTAGCTGGAATAACTTTGTTGCTTTTACATTAGCTGTGGAAGTGCTGGTGAAAGGGGAGAGCATTCCGCATTCACAGGATCAGTGCATTTTGTTATGTTTATCATATTTGGGTGCACTGTTTAGTTAATTTAGCATGCTTGTTAAAAAAAATGAACATTCAATCTTACAAGAAGTTCATGTCAAACTTGATTTGTGACATTGCAGTGTCTACCATAAAGCTAACTGCTTAGATTAGCCATGTCACCTTGCTAGCAATATGTCAATCAAAGAATTGAAATAATTTGCTTACACTGAATGGCTTTTTTCCCCACAATCATCATTATCATCGTCATCATCATCAATGGATATAAGTAAATATAATCACATAAATCTAGCTAGTCACTAGCCACGTCTTCCCACAGCTAATCCTATAGCAGGCGATCAACCTGAAGAGACAATGCAGAAGCCATGCTAGCTCACTTGTCGTGAAATGCTTAAAAACCAAGTGCTAGCTGAATCTTTCTGTAAATCAGGCAGTGTTTGCAGAAATCAATATTGCACCATCTGACCGACCGAAGAGAACTCAGACCTGAGCTTTTCTCCCTCAGGGTAGAATGTCTGAGTGGATTCATGAGTCCACTGAAGGAAGATGACGAACTTTTCACCGCCTCACACAGGGCATATGTTCTGTCCTTGTATCTGAATTGGAACAGAGTTTACCACAGCGAGACATGGCTCATGCTTTAGTGCTGTAAGCTCTTAGGTATACCTAATCAAATAAGCATCCATGCGTGAAACCATCCTCCTGTGCTGAGATGAGTGGCTCAAATGACGGAGAGGATTACTTGATGGATCTCGAATCTTCAAGAGGGGATTGTGTTTTAAGCGATTAGGTGAGGAGTATCACTGAGATCAGGGCTGCATCAAGGAGGAAAATCGGTGGCAGCCATCAGATCTTTACTAAGGGCCATATTCAGACCTGAGAATTAACTCCAAACTTAAACGCTGCTTCACAGTATTTCCACACACACTGCAAAGTTCACCCAAAACAGAGGTGTTTCTCAGTTATGCCCATTTTTGACCTTAACCTTATGTCAAATATTTAATGTGTAATAACAGCTGTCAGACAGTTTGTCGTCACCATATGTCAAAAATAAACTAGGAAATGTCATTCAAGTGCAATATTATATATCTAATTATGACCTTATGAATTGATAAAATTACAAAACAATAAAGATGCCATGCAAAGGGTGGGGGCGGGGGTTGTGCTTTTAATGCAGCTCGGAGGAGAGCTTGCAGTAAATTGCAAATTTCATCATTTTGATTGACTGAGGTCATGGTCAGATTAAATAAAATTGTGCACAATTTAGTACGATGGCACAAACAAAACAACTGCCTGATGGCCAGTTATTCTCTATTAAAAAATGCCATGTTAGCAAGTAAAAACCTCTTGTAATATAGTCAAGATAGTATCTAGTATTTCCTATTATATGGTTACAATAAGTTACAATAAATCAATCTTGAAATTGTTTTGTTCATTTTCTAATTTTAAGCATTTATATTTCTAAAAAGTTTAAAAGCATTTAAAAACAGGCTGAATACTATTCTATATGATTTATGATAAAGTTGATCATTTTCAAAATAATTTCACTTAGTGAGAGAATTTTCTGAAGTGTTGTGATAATTTACACCAAAAATTAATCTATTATGATAATCAGGCTCTATATATTCACAATATACTGTATTCAGCTAGTTTTAGATGTTTATTTTAATTCTTGTCATTGGTTCATTATCGTTTTACTCTGCACTTTATTTGCCTCTTGCTTTTATTCTATATCACATTTTTATTCTACACCTCTTGATTTTCCCCAGGCTTAAAGACGAGTGTTTCATTTAAAGGGAGTGGTCTAGATGCTATTGAAGAAG
Source organism: Pangasianodon hypophthalmus (assembly GCF_027358585.1). NCBI lineage: Eukaryota > Metazoa > Chordata > Actinopteri > Siluriformes > Pangasiidae > Pangasianodon > Pangasianodon hypophthalmus. The sequence continues at coordinate 21,816,153 of NC_069723.1, read as the reverse complement.
TCCTGCCAAGAAAAAACTTGGCAACATCGAAGGTGTGAACTGCATGCAGGTTATTTCAGTAATCTGAACGGCCTGCCCGGAAAATCAGAGTAACTCTGAATATGGAGAACTTTCCCGGCTTGAATGTTTACACATTTCTTGAAGCAGAGTGAAGTCACCCTATCTGAATCCAGTCCTGGATACTTGGGGAGATATATGAAGTCTCAACAGTCATGTATAAGTATTGCAGGACAAAACTAGGACAAATCATTCGGTACAAGTGTCCAATGGAGTCAGTGCTTCATCTGCCTTTGAACTTTAACCTTCAAGACTGTATTCATGGGTCGTGATCTCTGTGACCTTGTGTTCTTTTCTGCATGCTCGGTCGTGTCTGGTCGGCAGTAGATGACCTTTTGTCCTGCTGTTCCCGAGAGTCACATGGGGCTTCTGGCCTCTATGCCCTTCTGTTCCTTTTATGGTCCAGCTTCCTCCTGGCTGCCACATTAGCACATTAACCGAGAATAAGCAGCCTGTTCTTCCCCCTGCAGACTACTGAAAAGCAACAGGAGAGCAAATGGGTGCATCTGAGTGCTGAAAATAATCAAAAACCAGGGTTTAAAGGATATAGCACTTGCAACAAATTATATTTGCATGCAAAACTGTTTCCAAATTATTTGCACCCCACAATTAATGCACAGTGAAGCCTTCCCTGGAGAGAATAACAGCACTGAGCCTTTTCCTGGGATGACTAACAATGATGGACGGTCCTGGACCCTCCTCCAATCACAACATGCATCAAGTTCTTTTATATTCTTAAGTTTGCTCATGTGTGACTGTCCTCTTCAAATCAAACCACATAGTATTTTCAGTAAATAAATCCAGAAACTGAGATTTTGGTCTCAAAACATTGATTTTGGTCCCACAGATATTTTCTCCCCAGTTTGGTCTTGGCCAATTCCCACCCACCAGCCAGCTCTCATATCATACGACAGCTACCAACCAGCAGGGGTGAAGGGTATCTCCACATAAAGCCAGCCAACCACATCTATTCAAACTGCTGCATCACAGGGCAGCATGTAAACACTCAGAGGAAAGCACTATTTGCACTCTTCTACATACCTGAGCTCACAGATGCCCATGATTGTCTAGTGATTGACAGTGGAGAGATTACATCATCCCTCCTACCAAGAGATCATGGCCAATTTTGCTTTCTTGGCTCTGTGGTATCTTTAGGAGTCAAACTTACGATCTCCACATGATAGGGAGAATGCTTTTCTGTTGCACTACTCGGGAGTCTGCAAACAGTTCTGTTACCTTGAATGTACATTTGTGGTCATTATGTTGTGCAAAGATAAATCTATGGACAAGAGGTAGAGGCAATAAATATACTTGTGCTTAATTTATGAAGCCTGCAATTCTTCCAAGAGCCCCTGCAAAAAATAATAATAATAATTAAAGCTGCAAGCAGGATTTTCGCTGGCCAAGCACCCAGACTCCGCGAGCCGCGCATTCACAGACACGCTAAAATTGCTGCCTAAGCAATCTTGATAACTTTTGTTTAGACAGGTCTCAAGATGATGTGAGCCAATTTTGGTGAAGATTGGACAAAGTTTGGAGGAGGACTAGCAAAAGTGGCACTTGGAAGCATTTTGGGGCACGTTATTGTAACTTTTGACCAGTAAGTGGCATTGTCACGAAATTTGTTGCATAGCCTCAGGGCATGGTCCTGAAGATGTCTGCCAAGATTTGTGTCAGCTTGCAAAGTCTTTGCTGAGATACAGCCTCACTTCCTGTTTGGCGGCTTCGCAGTCAGATTTCCTGGCACACTACGGGCAAACCATTTGGAATTTCAACATTATTTTGTCCAGGTTAGTCTGAAGATGATATGTGCCAAATGTGGTGAGGATTGGACAAAATTTGTAGGAGGAGCAGCAAAAAAAACAGTTATTGACAAAATTCAGATGGCAGAAAATCTAATAGGCGGAAATTGATGTCAGAGTGTGTTGAACTCATCTCGACCCATGGAATCCAGGAATGCCTGGCTTTTAAATTTTGAATACTCAGTTCAAAAGTTATGACCATAAACATACTTCCAAATTAGGCCCAAATTTGATCCAATGGTGGCGCTAGAGCGTTGGCAGCACTTGCCCCAAATTTGGTCAGAACGCTCTTTAGACCCTCCCTAATCCGTGTGCCAAATTTCCTTTCTTTTTCTTTCATTCTTTGTCCATCCTACTCTCCCTCTTTCCTTTCTTTCTCTCTCTCTCTCTCTGTGTACTAACCATATAAAGGTATTATTGATGTGCAATGAATTTATGATTTATTAGTTACTAGATACTCAAAACACCATCTGAAGTCATTAGTTTGGCTCACTCTGTGACCTCCCAAAGCTTCGGAGTGTCACAGGAAGTTTTTAAAGGTTGCTAGTGATGTAATTATTTTTTTAAGAAAAGAAAATCAAAGAGCAGGAAGGGGAGGTACTAAGCTGAAAGTGCAGTTCAGGAAGGGGGCAGCGGAGTTCAGACAGCGAGGGGCTTTCATGTGTGTTTTCTGGAGTGTATCCGGAATGGGCCGGATGAAGGCAGAGCTTTGAGAGAAAGCTGTATCCAGGTGCTCACATTGTACTCAGTGGCCTAATACTCCTTCTGTTCTCTCTCTCTCTCTCTCTCTCTCTTTCTCCCCACTCCTCCATTCAACACCAGTCTGGGGAGGCAGCTGCATCCTCTTGGTCACATGTGTCTGGTTTATTTAGGCTTTGTGTGCGTGTGTGGTAAGGGCAGTTAAATTTATCTTGGTGTGTGATTTAATAAACACACCTGGAGTGTGGTGACCGACCTTAAATGTGTGACCTTAAATATCCTTAACATATAAACTAAAATTTCTATCTCTATAGCTTTAACATTTTTCCCCCAGAGTGTTGTGTGCATCATCAGGTGCCAGTACAGTATCACTTTAGTTACCCAGGTATCACTAAAATTGTGTGATCCATGTCTTGATGTTTTGTATCATAAAGATGTCAAATGTCACATTACGACACGTTTGCCATGTTGTCTGACCCCAGCATAAACGTGAAATGTCCAAAAATAAGACATACGATTCACAAGATTTGACACACACTATTAATATCTTAACAGGAATAGACCAAAAAAAAAAACAACCAAACATTCTTTTTGTATAAAGTTTAAACAGAAGGTGAAGGTCAAATATTCATAACAGGTTATTTATTTATTCTTTTTTATTTAACTGTATGTTTGTTAAACCCCATTTTCTTTTCAATCTGTAGTAAAGTGGGCATTTCTTTCTTTGTCCAGCTCACTCTTTCTCTCACTATTTCTCTCACTCTTTGTCCATCTCACCCTCACTTTCTTTCTCTCTCTTTCTTTGTCCATCTCACTCACTCTTTTTGTCCATCTCACTCCTTTTGTCCCTTAATCTCCCCTTTTATTTTATTTTCCTTTGTTTCTTTTTGTCTCTCACTCTCCTTCCCACTTTGTCTTTCATTCTTTGTCTCACATTCTCCGTCTCTTTTTTCTTTTTGTCCTTTATGCTCCCTCCCACTTTTTCTTTCATTGTCCATCTCACTCTTTCTTTTTGTCCCTTACTCTCTCCCTTTCTTTCCATCTCTCACACTCTGCTTCTTTCTTTCCTTTTTGCCTTTGACCCTCCCCCTTGGCTATAACACTACAAAATATGTTAAAGGGGGTGAATACTTATGTTAAGACACAGTATAGCGAGCAGAAGAGCCTCCCTAAAAAACGATAATCCTAATGAGAGTTTCTGTTCTTTCTCCATTACTGTGTGTGAATGAGCTGAAATGAGCCACGCCCAGTGATCACACACTGATTCAGTAGGAGAGTTTTCTGTGCTGAATGCTGTACTTAACGCAGTCCTGAATGCCGTGCTGAACGCTGTGGTGGTGTGTCAGGATGAAGCGTTGATAAATAAATGGAGGCATTAAGGGAGAAAGTGGATCTCTGAAGCCCAGGCTGCTGTGCTGTGTGTGGGATCAGGCAGCTCAAGCCTCCTGACGCCACACGGATGGAAGCACTGGCTGCTGAGTGAGGAAACGTCACACACAGCTCTGGTGCTAATGAGAGAAAGTCAGCCAACCATTCTGCTCGCCACAGCACGACAGACATTGTTTAGTCTCTCTCTCTCTCTCTCTCTCTCTCTCTCTCTCACATGCGCGCACACACCTTTTTTAGTGGTCTATATGAAACAATAGGTAGACTTCAGTAAACATATATAACATAAATTTAACTGCACACATTATTTCTTTGCTATTGACTTTCTCACAACCCTTCTGTCCTCTGAGAGACGTTTGACTGCTCAGGACCATTAAAGAGGAGAAGCTCTTCATTTCCTGCCCTGCTGGTGACCTGCAGCCTCAGTGATAAAGGTGTGAATCAGCATGACCTCGCTTGACCTTTAGTGGTTCCTGCTGATGTCTGGATGAGCTGTTGCACATTTATTGTTGGTTTTAAACACAATCTTTCTGTCTCTGTCTCTCTCTGTCTGTCTGTCTGTCTGTCTGTCTCTCTCTCTCTCTCTCTCTCTCTCTCTCTCACACACACACGCACACACTTTTGAATTTGACAATTATGTTTTTTTAAGTGTTTAAAAAGCTGTAATGAGTCTAATTAAATAGATAAATAAAATTAATTACAAAAAAAGTGTGTTCAATTTAAAAGTATTTTCTTAAACAGTAGGACGCTAAGGACTGACAAAAGGTCTCCGTGACTTTATAAACAAAGAATTAAAAAATAATAATTATAAAGCAGTAAAGCAAAACAGGATATATACCAAATTTCTAGATTAAAATAGAGGTTTTGTTTTACTTGTCTCCATGCAATTCTTATGTAAATAAATGTGCACTGTATTTCCCAGGAGTCTGCTTAGTCTGTAGTTTAATTATTTCACCCAAACACAAGGGATTCTGCAATTACAGATGGAATATTCTCATAAATGGGACATAAATTAATTATATTAATCTAAGATTCAGTCAAGAACATGCAACATCCAGATTTAACCCAGGATTCTGATACAGAAATTGAATTTGTTCAATATCCACAGTATGAGTATCTGAATTTAATTACATATAAACTACTGCTTGTAGTGTGTAACACTGGACTCTGATTGGTCAGAAGGCATTGATTAATTTTCTATAACTGCAACTCTGACAGTAGTGAAGCTGCAAATCACAGGTTTCTATTAATTCTCTCTTCTAATACTTTATTTTTTTTAATCATTTCTAAAATAGCAGCTGATTCACAAGGACTTGTATCATAGATGCATTCATCATTGACATGGTGAAGTTTTCTGTAAGGAGCTGTTTGATGTTTATGGAAGGAGTCTCCAGTGTCAGCACTTTTGTAGCAGGCGGACATAAAGCGGTCCCATAACATTAAAATGTAACTATAAACAGATAAAAAGTATGATGTTCTTTAATAAATAAACTGTAATTGTTTCCAAATTCCCGTGGTGTAAGCGGAATAAAACACTTCAAGATGTGCTGGTATTGGGAGATGATCAACTTCTGGATGGTAACAGTAACTCAGCTTCTTCACACTACCCTGTAGTTGATTATTTTCCTACTGTAGTTGATTACTTGTGTTGTTACTTGTGCAGCAGTGCTCAAATGTCCAGTTTTTCACTCCTCCATTGAAATGCAGTACTGAAGAGATGGCCAAGCAGAGTGAACAGAGCTGAAAGAGGACGAGGGGGAAGTGCGGGTATGGAGGCTACAACGTCTCCTTGAGGATCTTAGTCAGCGCACTTCATCACAAATTCCTTTTCATCTCCACGTCCTCGGCTTCCATCAACTTTCCGTGCTACAAACACGCGCTACGTGATCAGGATGCACCTGCCGGCGGTGGGAATTTTTTTATCCACAATCCTGAGTTTGAATGTCAGTGACGTGCATTGTTTTTGCATCCTTTTACCATCAAGGTCATTGTGTCCTCCCACGAATCCATAAGAGACTGGCTTCATTATTGAGTAACAACAGGCAGTGCTGCAATAACCTAATTATCCTTGGCATGTATTAGATAAAGGGCCTTATTGCCTGCTTTCCTACAAGAGGCCTGTTGAAAAAGGAATTTGATTTCCCAGAATACTGCTTGGCCAGATCTTTCCCTGTGTTAATTGGGTATTTGGAGCATTGAGGGTTTCCAGCGAAAGCAATGGTTGACTTCTTAAAATTAAATATGTTGAAGAATCTGTAGCTAAATCCCTCTCTCGTGTTGCTGAATATTAATATATGACATGTTATAAATCAGATCACGAGTCAAACAGGAGAATAATGAAGGCATTAATTATAGTCATGACATCTTCTTGGATAAATTTAGAGGTTTAGTATTTTCATAGAGCCCTTTAGATTTAGGCTTCCCTCGTAAATCTGTCTTATTGAGTGGTGAATTATACTATTTTGAAAGATGTTGAAGAGATGGACAAGCAGCCAACTCCAAAAGTACAGTTAGATCAATTTCAAACTCTCAAGTACTATGTGCCCCAAGGGCATTTTTTGGAATCATTTATGATGGCATTAAGGAGAATGCACTTAGGCCATACCAAATGATTTTGGTTTTAAGCCAAAGTCAACCTAATGAATGAACAACAGAGACGAGCATCTAGCAGAACCTATTGATCGACTTAAGTGTCCCATGCTTGTACTTAAGGAGAATCTTGGTGCATCATTTTAAAGCTGTCTTCAAGAGTGTGAGCAAGTGCAGTAGTGAGTAGACAAGAATGTGACAAGCTTTTCATGCTATTCTCCAGAGCAGATGCTTCTACTAGCGGCAGACTGTAGCTGTGAGATAGTGATGACAATAATGATGACACATCTCAAGAGAGAAAAGGTGGGGGGGGGGGGGGGGGGACACATTACAAGACATGCTGGAACCATTTTTTTTTTTTCCAGCATGAGGCTGCTCATGGCACAGATTTTCTACAAACAAACCAAGGCAAGAGGAACTGCTTTACTGCTTGGTTTGACATGCTTGGTCCGAAAATAAAAAGTGTCTTAACAACATAATGCAATATACAGTATATAGAAAAACGTTTGTGTACACCTGACCATCACACCCGTATAGGCTTGTTGAACATCCCATTCCAGATTTAAGGGGGCTCTTTGCTGTTATAATAAGCTCCACTCTTCTGGGAAGGCTTTCCACTAGATTTTGGAGCATGACTGTGGGGATTTGTCCTCATTCAGCCACAAGAGGATTAGAGAGGTCAGGCACTGATGTCTGGTAAGTCCAGTCAAGTGGCTTTGTCATTTCAACCATATACAGCTGGTACAGTACACAGTGAAACAAACCAACGTTCCTCCAGGACCATGGTGCTGCATAAGACTACACACAACTAAGACTACACAGACCTATACAGGACTACATAAAGTGGACATGTGCAAACAGCGCAAGACAGTAAAGAAATTACTAAAACGGGACAACAGGACAGTGCACCGCTGACCAGTACACAGTTCTAGTGTGGAATAAAGTGCAAAGGATAGAACTGAGGAGGTCTAGGGTGCAGTCGGTGTTCCAGTTCATCCTAAAGGTGTTCAGTGGGGTTGAGGTCAACACACCATGTGTTCATGGAGCTCACTTTGTGCACAGGGCCAATGTTATGCTGGAACAGCTTTGGGCCTCTTAATTCCAGTGAAGGAAAACTAATACTACAGCATACAATTGTGTGATTACATGTTTGTGCCAATAGTTTGGAGCAGGTCCACAAACCTTTGGCCATATTGTGCATGTTTGAGTTAAATGGAAATGGCAAGTTATAGCACAGTACCTCATTTTGGTAACTTATGCCAGAAGAGGTTCCAAAAGAACAATCACGGTTTTAAAGTACAAAATATCCAGTCTAATATTTTTGCTCCTAATTTACAGTTATAACTCCATACTTTGCCGTTGTTTAAATTGTCCTAATTTTCCAGCCACTGATGGCTTCACCCCTTCTGAACCATAGACCAGACTGTGTCTTAGCATTGGCACTGGAATCCCATGGGACACACAAAAGAAAAAAAAAAAAAAAAAAGTTGAGAGAGCAGGCAGTCAGATATGAATCTCCCTGAACAACGAAAAGGTCAAATTCAATAACTTGGGAGTGTACTGGATGCTTGTAAGGCACCACACATTTACCAGGTCATTCTTTCACGTCCATGAAATGCTTTATCCTAGCCAGTGTCACTGTGGTTTAAAAAATGAACTTGTTTATATTTTGGGAAGCAGAATCAACCAAGTTTGCAAGAAAATACTGTGGGCTGGTACAAACAAAAATAAATTTCCACAGGGATTGGTCAGACTTTCCACTGGATGAGACAGGATTGGTCAAATGTCCTACAGAACCAAGCAAGCTTGGTCAAACTTTCAGCAGAACCAGGTGGGATTAGTCAGAATGCGTGAATATGATGCTTGTCATGCCACTGAGAAACCACCATGCATAAACTCGTTTGTTCTGAAGACTTTGAAAACTTAAAATTACAGCCTTATCTCTGACTGGTCCAAAGCACAGACACTACAGGGTCCTTCTAAAAATGCTAACGAAACATCTCCTCAGAGAAAGTGTCCCCATATCAATGACTACACATGTTTTTTTAACCATTTATGTGGAGTGTCCACAGTACAAGTTCCTGTCCAAGTTGTTACTATAGAAACAAAATGATCTAGTCTATCTGCATTTTGCCCTGGTTTAAAGGAAATAAGGAAAATATAGCTCAAGGGATTTAATCAAGGCGCCACTGTCTAGTTTCTTCTCTTATGTCATTTTGAATTAGAGAAGTGATCTTCCAAAGATCAGCTCTTTAAAGTATACAAAGTACACACTGTACAGGCTGCTGACCCCCACATCTATAAATGCGGTTTGCCTGTTGGCTGGACATATTGTATTTTCAAATCATTTTTTATTGCTTGTAATAATTTGATAGAGGCTGGGTTTCTTTTTCATTATGTAATGGCCCACTGTTGTGGCTACAGTTAGTGCTTGTGCAGCAGTGCGCAGGTCATGGTAGATCAATAAAGATGAATGCTTGTATGTTTCTGTATCAGACATGATTCATTCACAAAGGATTTGATCTCTTCAAACGAGTCCTTAAGGTGAATGAATCGGTATCAGTCACTGCCTTACGCTTTCATTCAATTGCTGCTGAAGGGCTTTGAAATTGAAAACCCCAAAATTGGAACACGGAAGCCAAAGCACAATTTTTCCAAAACAGGCTTCGCGATTATATACAAGTAGGTTTATTCTTTTTTTTTAAACTTGCAAATGTGTGAGCTAAACTGGATTCACTCCCTTTGAACCAGTGAATCCTTTTTTTCATGATCAAGATTTGCTCCATGCTCATTCAGTGGATCATTGTTTAAATCAGTGACTCGTTTGAGTCAAGACAGATACGTGCCTTTCTTGTATGTGTCAGTGTATGAGTCAGAGAATACTCTGGGTCATGACTGAGATTAGTGCTTCTCTTGTCAGTAGGTTAGTGCTTGAATCAGCGACTCTCATTGTTTTTTTTGTTTTTTTTAAATGTTAGATGTTTTATCTGTCTGTGTTCCTTAAACATCCGTGAATTGTGTAAGTCATATTTGGAATTGTGTGTAAGCTGAACCTGACCCCTGGCCCTGTGAGTCAGTGAATCCTTTTGGTCGCGACCGGGATTTGCACCTCTCTCATTCAGCAGGTCGGTGTTTAAGACAGTGAATCACTTCGGTCATGACCGAGGCTTATTCAGTGGATAAGTGAGTTCAATAAGACCTGGTTGGGTTCAATCGGTCAGAGGGAGATTTCCAGCATTTCAACGCGTGCACCAGAGCACCAGAGCAGTCTGTGCTGAGCGGGGAGAGAAATATCATTCTTCTAAACATAGACACACATGATATTATAAAAGTAACACAACATATTAACTGTTTTACACTGCTCAAACTGTTTGCTGTCTACTTGACATGGTGGCACCTCCATATTAGCCTCCATATTTGGGCAAACCATGCAAATTAAATGGTTAAACAAATCTGAATGAATAATTTAACCAAACACACTCAAATGATTTGAGTTACAAAAGACTCAAATTCATCTCTAATCTGTATGTGTGTATAGTAGGAGAGGGAGTTTGGAGAGGATTTGGGAATGAAGACAAATTGTGGTCTAGCATGATGGTTTAGCTTCTAGTCAGTGATGCAAGAAATAGTCATCAGACACCTGGTCTGCTAAAGCTTTTGCTCATGTCCTCCCCAAAGATACCTTCATCACTCTATTGATTTTACTGCAGGACCTGGAGATGCTGGAAATGATGGAGATGATGGAGAGGGAGCAGAAGGGGAGACCATGGGCCTTCCTGCCTCATTAAGTAGTGCCACAGTGAACATGTGTAGGAGCTGAAAACTTTACTTAAGTGAAAAGTACTGTTGCTGAAGGAAGTGAACTAGAAGGAAGGAGTCAACCAAATAATGAACCGAGTTTTAGATTTAGGATTGTCAGCCTAATTTTCCTGTCATAGACAAAAACTGTATAGAAGGAACAGAATTATTTGGTCACAAGCTGAGATCGGTGGTCAAAGACTGGCAGTGTCAGACATTTTTTGATTAAAATCCTAGTGTGTGATGCTGTTACATCACTTGTCTAAAAGCTGCCAATAGGAGGGCAGCATAGGATGACGGGAAACTCATCACATAGCTACAAATACAGTAGCGGTAATGGCGAAATCTGAATGAAACGTGAATGGACAGAAAAAAATCTCTTTATTACCACAAGAATGTTTGTGTTAATGCAAGCCTGCTTTCTGCACAAGCCTGGATCTCACTGATTGATGATGTAAGCAATTTTCTTTAATCACAGGTCTATCGTTAGAGGATCTTAATTGTGTAATCGGACATGGTGAACACACACGATCACACAGTCTGCTATAGAATTCAGCCACAATGTTATTTGGATCATCTCATACAATGTGACAAGCAATAGTCAATAATGAAAAAATAATAATAATATTAACAGAGGGGTTTTTTTTTCAGGGAACTCTGGAAATGTATGAAATTATTTCTAGACTTGAAAATATATAAAAATTCAAACAGAAAAGGTGTGGATCTTTTGGTGGTCAGAGTAATGGTGTGTTCAAAAGGCAATTCATCCATTGCCTTTGAACACACTAATACACTTGTTTAGGTCATCAAAAGATAACACTGTTGCTAGGCAACTGGGAAACATGGACACTGAGCATGGACGCTAGCTAATGATTAAGTCTTTAAGTCTTTTGTTATGGACAATCTAAAGGCACTATGACCACGCAAACAAGACCCAGCTGTCGGGAATATCAGTTTTACATTTAGATATGATTGTAAATTACCAAGACTTCATTAGTATGATTAAAATGAAACTAATTTCACAACTGCTGACCAAAAACTTCTGCGTTCCACCATATCGACAAACGTCAACATTGCGCCACATTACGAACTCCAAGCTATCAGAAAACTGACAGAAAACACCACATGTGGGTTGTTAATATAAAATCTTTTACATGCTCTTAGACTTGCACATTTGTAACCATTTGCCAGGTATCAGTTTGTATAAAAGGTTTGTATAAAAGTTGGAAGTGAGGATGGTATTCATACAAAGTCTTTAGACTTTTACTTAATGTCTAATTTTTTTGTTCCTTTATTTCTTGTACCGTATGTATTCTATCATCCAGAGGCTACACAACATCATACATCATCTGTGAACAGACATTATGCACACAGCATAGCATTCTCTGTTTGATAGCTAGGTGACATAAGTAATGTTAAGAGTTAGCATTAGCATTACTCTAGACATTTTATCATAGCCAACAGCAGCCATAATCCACCATCTTCTAGTCATCCGCACACCTAATTTGGCCAAATCTCAAACGACTAACTATTAACTATATAACCTCACTCCATAGGCTATAAGGAAACCACTTAGTAGCTATGTAGTTCACTGTAAGTCCCAAAAATATTTCATTCAGAATTCTGCTACAGAAAAAAATGTATTGGGCCAAACACAGCCAAGTGCACTGAATTAAATGTAAATTTCTTTGTCGATTTGCATGCCATACATTACTACCCACCTCTGTACACAACATCATGAATTGATCTTCCTGTTATCAAAAGAATAAACTCCTCTCAGGCAGTGTGAGATTGTCATTGACCTCTAAAAAAGGCAGTGACTAATTTAAGGAACCTCCACCAAATTGCATAAAGGCCCTGAATGCTAATCAGGCCTTAATTGCAAACCTGCGACTGGTGGAAAGTGCAGGGCTTGGCAAGTGACAGGTGCTTGATGCTGATCAATACCAGGCATGCTACTATCAATTGCTAAATCAATACTGTTTTACTCGACCTCCCAATCTTCATGTTTGCCGCAAATGAGGTCTCTAACGGAGTAGGCATGGATGAACAGCTTGACCAGTTAATATTTACCCATCAATGGATCAATATCTCAGTTTCCAGTGATGAATAAATAAATAAAATAAATATGAATAAATAAAAACATTGTATCTACAAAGAACGTGTAAAAAATTAGCCATATTCATGATGGTTAATGCAGAATTTATAGTCATCTCCCAAACCTTGTGAACATCACAATGTCAGCTAAATGTCTTTTAATGTGCCAGGTCATTGCTGGCACTGGATCCTCTGGAGCTTGTTTGAGCCAGTAAATGCCATCTGTGACTGATGGGGAGACATGAGCTGTGAGTGCATTAGCAAGCCTTATGCTGAGGGGGTGGAGGACTAAAGTGTTGCGTTAGGCCTGCACCTAGCATCCAATAACCATTTAACGACATGATGCAGAGCAGCACTGGGGCTAAAGCAACGATTCATGCAGGCAGTCTGAACCACTGACGTTCTCCAAAATGAGAACTGGAAAAAATGTTCAGTGCTCTTTTCAAATTTTGACATGTTTTCCTGGACTAAAAAAAAAAGAAAAAGAAAAACAAGTTTTGTGTAGGTTTTCTAAGACACTTCTGTCAGTGAACATCAATGTGAAACACACTATTATTAGAAAAAGGTCAAAAGATATTTCTAAATGAAGTCCTAATTCTTTGGATACTCATTTTCAAAGAACAAGATAAGTAAAAAAAAAAAAAAAAAGTTTTTTGTTTGTTACTAACATGGTTGTGAGGGTGTTTTGGTGTGTGGATAAAAAAAAAAAGGTTTAAATAATCATAAGTTTTTAACTGTATTGCACCAAGGTTCAAAAGTTCAAAAGACAAGGGCTCACTTGAGCAGAATTTTTTTTTAATCCAGTTTAAAATACTTCAGTTTATATCAGTTAACTACAAACCATATGAAACTGTGGCAAATTTGCATATAAACTCAAATATATTCATGAGAAAAAAAGGTTTCTTTTTTAATGGTGCCATTATTTTTGTGATATCACTAGGCCTAAATCTTGCAATGTTTGTCAAAAAAATAAATAGACCTTTTTTTTTTTTTTTTTAAACAATCCAAATCATCATAAAATAGGTTAATCAGGCAACAAACACATGCCTGGCAAACAAACTCCAAAACAGGAAGTAAGCCATAAATCAGGAACTAGAAAACAATATGTGGAGAAAATGGCTCATAATGGCACAGGAAAGTGGCAAAATACCTTAAAGACCTGCGTAAACAGTTTAAATACACAGAGACCATGAGTCTGAAACAGGTGTAGTCACTAATCAGGTGAGAGTGATCGATGTAATGACCGGACTGGAGTGGGATGTGGAGTTGCGGTGGCTCCTGGATCAGCAGTGACTGATGATTCAAATCTTCCAGAGTTTGTAATTGTTATTAAAACAGTAAAATAATTCTAAAAAGAAATCATGATGCCTGTGATATCTCAGAAAGGTGTACTGTGAGGTAACTCATCACAATATCAATATTATATTGTCATACTGCCCAGCTCTAGCTACCGGATATAGACTAGGATGAAAAATGATGGAGTGTTTCTTTAACAATTTTTTTTTTTTGCTTGGATATTGTCAGGAGATTGAATGATGAAACTTAATACAGACTTTCTACTGAATCATTTTGACATGTGGTTGTGATATTTTGTATCTGCTTGATAAAGATGTCTGGAGGTGTTTGACTGCAGACTTTGATCACACCTATGCTTGGACCCCAGCATCAGCTTCACTCAGTGTCCAAGTCTGAGACAGACTCGAACTCTCAGTGTGTGTTATGCGGGCGTACTCACCTCTGGTATGATGCAACGCTTTGACATGCCTGTGAATCCACGCTTCAACTTTCCTTTATATATGAAGGAGAGGGATTTTGTAAATGCAGGAGTAAAATAAATAAACAAATAAAAGCTTGAACCTTGCAGAATGCAAAAAGTGTATGTGTGGGGGGGAATGCACTCTCAGTTCCTTACAAGGCTGGACTCACCTTGAGCACAAAGTTATTTTCCTGGAATAATAACGAAGGCCGTGGCAGATAAGGAGCTCTCTGAACAAGGACAAGTTTGAAAATCATGGCGTGCATGTATGCGAGTCTGTTGAGAGATCGCCGCTGGTTTAAATTGCAAAGATGGCTGTCAAAATGAATGAGGCGTCTTCGGCGTCTCTTCTTCTTGCCTTTGAGACTTGCAGTAATTACACATTGAATGAGGAAAGGAGGAATGGGGGCACTGAACAGGCTGCCGATGCTGTCATATTTTTCAGCAATAACTGTATTTTCTCGCAGAGCTTCTGAGGTGACATGGTGGTTATTTATTAACAAGTTGTGTCTATGAATTCTGTATTAAGGCCATGAGTTAATTTTTTGGGGATTTTTTTGGCTAAATATTATCTTGTGGCCTCAATTTATTATTTTGTGGCCTCAATACATTATCTTATGGCTGCAGTATATGACCTTGTGGCTTTAATATAATTATCCTGTGGCCTCAATGTATTATCTTGTGGTCTCAATATATTATCTCATGGCCTCAGTGCATTATCTATTGGCCTCAGTATATTATCTTGTGGCCTCAATATATTATCTCATGGCCTCAATTTATTATCTTGTGGCCACAATATATTATCTCATAGGCCTAATGTATTATCTTGTGGCTTCAATATATCATCTCAAAGCCCTAATGTATTATCTTGTGACTTCAACATAGTATCTCATAGCCTCAATGTATTATTTGTGGCCTCAATATATTATCTTGTTGCCACAATACATTATCTCATGGCTGCAATATATTATCTAATATATTCTTGTAGCCTTAAATATATTAACTTGTGGTCTCAATATTTTATCTTGTGGCCTCAATCTATTATCCTCTGGCCTCAATATGTTATTTTGGGGCGTCAGTGTATTATTTTGTTAACTTGGGGCATCAATGTATTATATGTCCTCAATATATTAAATTGTACCATCAATATATTATCTCATGGCCTTATTAAAAATAACAATCATGTTAAAAGAACCACCTCAGAGGCTCTGTCCTTATGCAGTCACCTGGAAGCACACATCTCTCTGCTAAAGCTAGAGATGAAAGCCATCATCGAAAGACTTTCATGTTCTCGGCTGCGTATCGATCAACACGGGGATGTGGGAGGTACAGGTGGAACACAACCTATATGACCTCTGATGATATTCCTCTGAATTATATTGTATTAGAGAGGAAAATGATGACGGCTCAAAAAACGGCACATTCGAGTCCAGTAGCTGACCCATGTAAAAACCGTGTGTGTAGACAGACACGAGGAGATATAAACCTTTTTTGCTAGACAGAGCAAAAGAGAGGAAGAGGGGTGTGAGAATAAAGGGCAGTGCAAGGTTGCTGACCTGCAGATCATTCTGAGGCTTGTGTTTCAGTGGCAGGCCAAGGTCAGCCTACTTGGTTTACCTCTGTGGTTTCATCATCAGTGTTTTATTTAGTATCACAAACAAATGGAGAGGTAACCTTAAATAGACATCGACAGAAGAGCTTACCTGATCCAAATGTCACCGTTTCATTTTTCTTCGAGCTGACGTTAAAAAGGCAGCTGCGTTATATGAGCTGTAAAATGAAATAATCATAGAGGGGAATAATTTCGCAATGGGAATGAAATTAATTGCAGTGAATAGGGCGGTTGGATTTATGATGTGTAACCACAAGGGTTTAAATACCTGCCTTTTTGTCCTTTACACTGTTAATTAGCACTATCATATAAACCTAACTGAAATGGTATCTCTTCTTATAGTTCTTATACTGTATGTGGATGTGTGGATGGTGGTGGTTGTTTTTTTTTTTTGTTTTTTTTATATATATGTCTGTATTCAGTTTCTTAATTCAATCTATTAGTAATTGACATAATTGGAATCATTCACTATTCAAGACTTCTATTATTTCCTTCTCATAGAGCAAGCTTATGAAGCTTGTCCGTCATTGCCTGAGCCCATTTCTGTGTTAATATATTTTGAAATACTTTTGCAAATGCTGCACTGTACACCCACCTACTACGAACGCACGCACACACACACCCCTCCACCCTGACACACAGTTAAATTTATTTGTTACTTTTGCTTTTTTTTCCCACCACAGACCATTGAGGCCAATGACGGGGGTGGTGTGATGGGGCCAAACACAAAGTGGAGTCGTTCCCTCACCTGTTTCGCTTTATTCTCTCTCTTGAATATATTAATAAGTACATGATTTTTAATCCATTTATTGTAGAACATCTGCCATACTTGCCTGTGTGTAAGTTCTAAATATAAAAATGATGTTTGAAAACGTGTGCATTAATATAAACTTGTGATTTGGTATTAAGGTGCTGATTCCCCACACCATTACACCACCACCACCAGCCTGAACTGTTGACACAACGCAGGTTGGTTCCATGGATTCATACTGTTGACTCAAATTCTGTCCCTACCAGTCAACCGTTTTTCGGTGAGCCTGTGCTCACTGTAGCCTCAGATTCCTGTTTCTGTCTGTCAGTAGTAGAACCTGATGTGGTTTTCTGCTGTTGTAGCCTATCCAACTCAATATTCAGTGTGTTGTGCATTCTGAGATTCTTTTCTGCTCACCATGGTTGTAAGGAGTGGTTGAGTTAACGTAGCTCGAACCAGTCACTCCATTTTCTTGAGAAATCTCTCGCATCAGTAAGACGTTTCCGTCTGCAGAATCGCTGCTCTTGGATGTTTTGTGTTTTTCGCACCATTCAGTGCATACTATTTTGCATGAGGAGATCCCAGGAGATTTTCTGAAATGCTCAAACCAGCCTGCCTGATACCAACAACGATGCCATGGTCAAAGTCACTGAGATCACATTTTTCCCCATTCTGATGTTTGACGTGAATATTAATTGAAGCACTTGATCTGTATCTGCATGACTGTATGTCATGCGCTGCTCCCACATGACTGGCTGATTCCTAATAAAGTGGACAATGAGTGTATATTGATAAATATCAATAATTGTAATTGGTCTTGTGATTGGTTGTTTGTATCATAGCAGTAATGAATTAATAAATGCTTCGCCTGAGTGATATTAATGATAATGACAGTTTTTGATGTTTAGTGCTGTCATAAGCACTCTGCTGCTTTCTTTAGTTAAAGGAATTGCTGAATTTAATGAGTGTCACACAAATCACGAACGATAAACTCGGCCTGGATTTAACATCTGAATGCTCAGATAACAAGGCATCCCTGCTGTTCCTAAATGTCATCATCCACTACATACTCTCCTAACTATCACTATAAGGTCAGAGGACGCTAACCTTCTACCCCGTCATGGCAGAATACGGCTGGATTTGCAGTGAAGGATGTCATCTAGTTCGAATGCCAGGATGCTCGGACTGCCTCCCGCTGTTTTTGTAATGAGTAATCAGGCCAGCGGTATGTCAATAGCTATGTGTGTTAACTGGCCTGACCCACCCTGAACTCGCTGCCCGACAGTCCAAATGCAGTGCTGGTAAGCAGATTAACCCTTCTCCCTTGTGCACTCCATTATCTCAATGCCCTTATCTCTTCTCCTGAGTGAAACTACACATCAGTCTTTTCCTAGATCTCAAATAGCTTTAAGGTTTTAGTGGTTAGCTCATGTTCTATGCTAGTTTGGAGGTTAGTTTATATTTTATGCTAGTTTAGATGTCAGCTCATGTTTTATGCTTGTTTAGAGGTCATCTTATGTTTTATGCTAGTTTAGACATCAGCTCATTTTTTTTACGCTAGTTTGCAGGTCAGCTTATGTTTTATTGTAGTTTAGATGCCATCTTATGTTTTATGCTAGTTTAGATGCTAGTTCATGTTTTACGCTAGTTTAACGTCAGCCCATGTTTTTTGCTGCTTTAGAGACCAGCTTATGTTTTATGCTAGTTTAGCGGTCAGCTCATGTTTTATGCTAGTTTAGAGGTCAGCTCATTTTTTATGCTAGTTTAGAGGTCAGCTCACGTTCTGTGTTAGATTAGAGAGCTTATCTTTTATGCTAGTTTAGAGATCACCTTATGTTTTATGCTAGTTTAGATGTCAGCTTATGTTTTATGCTAGTTTAGATGCCATCTTATGTTTTATGCTAGTTTAGATGCTAGTTCATGTTTTATGCTAGTTTAAACGTCAATTCGTTTTATGCTACTTTAGAGGTGAGCTTATGTTTTATGCTAGTTTAACGTCAGCCCATGTTTTATGCTGCTTTAGAGACCAGCTTATGTTTTATGCTAGTTTAGCGGTCAGCTCATGTTTTATGCTAGTTTAGAGGTCAGCTCATGTTTTATGCTAGTTTAGATGTCAGCTCACGTTCTATGTTAGATGTTTTATGCTAGTTTAGATGTCAGCTTATGTTTTATGCTAGTTTAGAAGTTAGCTCATGTTTTATGCTACTTTATGCTGGCAGGTTTTGCATTAAATGTCGTTGAAAATGATTCCTCAGCCCACACACCAAAAAGCAAAGAGGCTGATAAACATCCAAGCTGCCTTAAAGTCTCTTAATAATATTTCACACATGATTATGTAAGTGATGTGTGTAAAAGTTCAGTACATGTTATACCATGAAGTTGCACATGTGAATTCAAATACATGTTTGACATCATGTGAACAATATGATCACATGAAAAATTAACATGTGAAATTAAATGAATCAGGTAAAAATTAACATCTGAAAAATAAAAGCACATACATGTGAAAATTTAACATGTAAAATAAATAAATAAATAAATAGTGTGTCAAAAGAAAAATACGTAAATTAAGCACATAAAAAATTACATGTGGAAATACACAAGTGATGTGTAAAATGAATGTGCAAATGTATTATTCATGTGAAGAAATCATATGTGAAAAAGAATTAAATCATATAAATATCACTTGTTGACAAATTAACATGTGACAATAAATGACCCATGTGTCTAAAAATTACATGTGTAAATTTCACATATGAATCATGTCACTGAAGCTCATGTGACTCTGTATGAGATGCTACGGAATTGTCCTTTTCTCTTTATTTTTCCATATTTTCTTTCAGGCCCTTCTTTGATTTTTTGGCTCACTGAAAGAGAAAATGATTTTGGAGAAGACTGTCTCAGCCACAGCTGGTTAATTTTTCTCTTTTGCCCTAATTAAAGATCGTTTCTGTAATTATGCCGCTTACTTCAGAGAGAAAAGTGCCTGAGTGAGATCTAATTTATTAACCAGGGACTCAGAAATTGGAGAAGAATGGCAAAAAAAAAAAAAAAAATCATCGAACCCTCATTTTGATCTCTTTTGGAGTGATTGAGTGCTGGAGCTGTGTTGATGAGCTGAGGTAAATTATTTCAGATGTACAGTAAAAAATTTGTCCTTGCTAAGAAAAATATCATTAAAACAGCTATATGTGTGATTTGGAGATTGAGATCCAAAATCTCCCAGCTTTGGTAAGAGGTCCAGTTTCACACAGCAAGCTAACTGGGTAACTTAGCTAGCTAGCTAAAAGAACGTTTAGAGAAACTTGCGCAACTGGCCACTTCCAGGGTGTTTATTTTTTTAAACAATCTGTGTTCTCTTTGAGTTTTCTTACCTGATCCTATTTGACTTTTTGCTAACTAGCTAACATTACCCAGCAAGATGGCTACCATTGTTTCTGTCTTCAGGCGCATATGTCATAAGAAGTCTGGCTTCACGCGGTTGGAAGGGTAGCTAGCTAACGATAGCTAGTTAGGGAAAAAGCTGATCAGGTAACAAAATTTGTGGAGAAAACATTGCCTAAATATAGCTAGCTAAACTTAGTTACCTTCTTAGTTTCTGGTTTTAATTAAATGTGTGAGCCTGACAATACCTACATAGTGGATAGCCCAATATTAGCTGAATACTAGTTTCAATTATAACACAATATATTATTATTATCCTTTATTTAGCTTCCTAGTTTTAATTACATATAGTTAGCCAAACATTGC
The DNA here is from genome assembly GCF_027358585.1 of Pangasianodon hypophthalmus. Classification (NCBI taxonomy): domain Eukaryota; kingdom Metazoa; phylum Chordata; class Actinopteri; order Siluriformes; family Pangasiidae; genus Pangasianodon; species Pangasianodon hypophthalmus. Next base: position 21,795,856 of record NC_069723.1, on the reverse strand, counting down.
TTAGCTTGGAGCAAATATAGCAAGCTAATAACATCTGCCTGAGATGTAATTGAGCTAAGCTAGTCTGTGAGTTGATATTGAAGAATTTCCAGGATATGTAATTCTTTGATGAATCAGGAACAACATTTTTTGGTTGTATTTGTCCCTTAAAAATACATTTTTAAAAAATGCCACAATATTGCCTAGCTTGGAGCAAACATAGCAAGCTAGTAAAATCTGCCAAATGTATAATATTAGCCATTAGACTGTGAATTGCTGTTGCAAAATTTCCAGGATAACTCTTGACAATACAGGAACAAAATTTTGGGTTATTTTGTCTCCGCTAATAATAATATTGAAAAAACAAAACAAACAAACAAACAAAAAAAAAACGCTATCCTACTGTTACCTATAGCATGATAGCAAACTTGACTACTAGTTTCAATTAGTTAGCCCAATATTAGCTATTAGCTTTTGTTTTTGTTTACTGAGCAAAAAATAGCTAATAATTGATATTTGTTTTAAAGATTACACTATATAATGTTAGTGGCCTGTTATTTAGCATCATAGTTCCTGGTTTTAATTATGTATGTAATTGTTAGCCAAACATTACCTAGCTTGTGAGCAAAATTAGCAAACTCATAGAATCTTCCAGAGGTATTAGTAATATTAGCTAAGCTTGACTGTGATTTACTGGTGCAGAATTTCAAGGACAACTCAACAAGTCAGGAACAATGTTTGTGACATATTTTGTCTCTCATAATAATAATAATAATAATAATAATACATTATCCTAATGTTAGCTATAGCTTGCTAGCAAACGTGCCTACTAGTTCTAGTAGTTAGCTCAATATTAACTATCCTTTTGTTTTGCTTGGAGCTTAGATACTAAGCAAAATAGGCTGATACTGGATACTAATTTTAAATATAATACTATATAATGTTAGTAGTTAGCCTGTAACCAAACATTACCTTGCTTGTGGGGAAGCTAACAAAATCTGCTGGATATATAATATTAGCTAATGTTTTGAGGGTATTTTTCTACCCTAATAATAATAGTAATAATAATAAGAAGAAGACTGTAGAGATTGTAATGACCTTGTAGAGGCAACTGTGACATAAATAAAATTGCATGAATAAGCAAACAACAAACAAACGAATAGATACACTTGGCAAATCAGGAATGACATTTTAAGAGTTTTTTTCTCTCTTGATCTAATAAAAAGAAAAAAACTCTACTGCATCTTTAACCACCACATTATATAAAAGGCTAAACATAAATGGACCTGTTTTTTTTTTTCTGGTCATAATAAGATCTACCCCTGGCCAACAAAATCATGGCAGTCCAAACAATCCTTATTTTATTCTCTAAGCAGCAAATCTCACACCAGGCAACACCCAGCGGGGGCGGTGAGACTTGCCCAGCTCAGCTTCAGGGTGATGAATAGAAGTGCTTCAGGTCCAAACGGGGTTATATTTCACTAAACCTTGTGACACTGAGCACCAATTTTGTGTCTGCCCACTAAGAATAGATAGCCTTACTCCAGCACACAATGCTGTTGACTCAGAACAGTGTTTGCGATTACAGGCCAAGGCCCTGGTAAATGAGTTCAAGCCAGGACCCTTGAGACAAAGTACGTAACACTCCGCTTCCAAATCCCTCGATGGCCCTTTTTTCCCCCCATTCTGTTCTATTTTTTTTTTGTTTTCTTTTCTTTTCTTCCCCCCACTGCTTTTGAGAAGCCTCATTTTCTTGCTATCTGATATTCTAATGAGGAAGCGGCGGAGAGGAAGGGTTCCGCCCCGACCACCCGCGGCACAGGCCATGGGGATTAGTCCAAATGCACAAACTGGGTCAACAACATGCGGAAACAAAGCATGCTGGGAGAGTGAATGGCACTGCACAAAAGAGTGAGCTGGTCTGGCTGTATGTCAGGGTGTAATGTGGCTCCGTTCCCTTGACACACACACACACTCTTCCCACGCCGCGTGTGTGTGTGTGTGTGTGTGTGTGTGGTTCTGCTTATGCACCTGAGCCTCTGCACCTCACTGACAATTCATACAGGAGTAACTTTGACAAGTGCTTTTTAGAAAACAAGCACATAGTTGTGTATAAGAAAATAAAATCAATTTTTTTTTTTAAAAGAACATGCTATTTGTACCCAAGTAAGAATAGGAATGTTTTTTCTTTTCTTTTTGGCTAAAAGTTTTATTACACAATGTTATAGCAGTAGTAGTAGAGAAATAAAACACTTGGGGACGTGCTGTTAAAGGAAAATAATGAACGACAAAGTGATGTAATGAAACAGAGTTACTATGACTACCCGAAGTTGATCATTTTCATTTAACTGCATGTCCCAAAGGTTTTTATTCCCATTATACCACAACGATCTGCCAACAATTCTAATTTATAGTTTATTCAAGAATGAATAAAAAATTACAACGTAATTTTTATCCATTTATAGTTTCACATTTTAATTCCTCTAAACAAGTTTTTTCCTGTTAACACTTACTTTATAGCAGCTACAGACAGCCATTCTCTCACCAAACTCTCTTTTTTCTCTTTTGAAGTTAATAAGACAAAAACAATGCACCTCGTTACAGAGAAACACCTCTGTCCTGAAGCCTTTCCCATGTTGGAAAACTTAAAGCTACAGCTTTACCTCTGACTGTTACAAAGCGCTGACACTGGAGACTCCTTCCAAATGTTACATAAACATCTTCTTAGAGAAAGCTTCACCATATCAATGATTATACGTTTTTCATTACTAAATGAGACTTTTTTAAAAAAATGCATTTATTATAAGATTTAGATTACGTGGAACGTCTGCTGTACAAGTTCCTCTGAATAAGTTGTTACTATAGAAACGATAACTGGGTGGGAGGGGTGGTGTTACTCTGTCTGTCTTGTCAATCACAGAGACACTAGCCAATTGTATGCACCTGTGAGCTTCTGCATGTGAAAGAGGATGGATAGCTCTTTCCTCCGAGTGTGATACACTGCCCTGTGACGCAGCATGAGCAGCATTTTGAAAAGATGTGGTTGGCTGGCTTCACTTGTCTCAGACCAACTATGCGTTAGCCTTCACCCTAGATGTCACAAGATAGGGGAGACAGGAATTGGCAGGTGGCCAAATTGGGAACAAAATGAGTGGGAAAAAAAGGTAAAGAGGCATGAATAGTAAGCACCTTTTCCAGGATCTTTATTTGTATGAATTAAAGAATGACAAATGAATAAAACCCTAAAAAGGTCATAGATCTTGCACATTCCACCCTGCACTATCCTCAAAGCTAGGTCAATGACATTTCATGCTCAAGCAATTGAAAGAGCTAAAATGGGAGCCTTGCCCGTGAGAGTGGCCGATGCCTGTGGGAGAGGTAGGAAGGGTAAACTCTAGACTGTGATCTGTGATGTTCGCACACATGGCTGCACAATGTGCACACACACTGAGGCCTGTCCTGCACCAAACGCCAAGTCCTCCGCCCCCACGCCTCATACAGCTACACGGCCACAATGTGGCACAGCTCTGCACATGTCCATGTATTTACAGTTCCCCTTTTCTTCCACGTCTGTTTTTTTTCCCTTTACTTTTCCTAATCTATCCTTCATCGAGACACATTCTTTCTGCCAAGTTGACAAACCACACCTGTGCACTTAGTGTTCTTTTCAGGCATCTGTTCTATTCCTGTTTTCAGTCTTTTAGTAAAACACACCAGAAACCGTCGCTTTTGCGAATACCAATTGAAGCACATTAACTTGTTATCACTAAACCGCACATCGTTTTGTGATGCTAAGAGAATTTCTCCATATGAATACACGACTGCATTTTCAGCAGCTCGTCTTTGGCCGCTGCTGAACCCAAGCCAGGTCTTAAGCAGCCATAATAGCAGCCTTTCATTCTCTGAAATGTAGTGCTGTGCATGCAAGCTGCATGCGTAAACAGGGGGGTATTGATCCACACTGCTTGGCGAAATAGTAAGGGTGACATTATTATTTGAGGTCTTAACCCACAGAGAGTCCCATCTCAGACAGACCTGCTTTCAAATCCAAAGCCAGAGGAAGAGGAAGTCACACTGCTCAATGGATAAAATAGCATCAAGTGCTTTAAAGCTCTAATAATGACTCGATTGATTCATATTACTTAGCCAAATGGATAAGTAGGTAATTGCATTTTATCATTATTTTGAAAGAGCTGAATGCAAAAATTTGCACACCCCCTGATTTCTGAGTGAGGAATTCAAATGTACCGCTGTTTAACAATTTAAACTCCATATTAACATAGTAACAATTTAAACTCCACAATAATACCATGCCTTAGGACTGATGCCACGCCATGTCTCTGCGTATCATGGACAGGTGTCTACATACTATTGGCCATATAGCGTAATTCTTCTCGTAGGAATTTGTTTATTGAAAAAATGGTGGACATATTGAGCACGTTCATTAAAATAAAAGCTTTTGTTTTGCAGGTTTTTTTCTCCTATGATGCTGGATCTTTGTCCCTTTAGGGGGAACTCTTAAAGGTGTTTCCCTAACAAAAATGTTTCCAAACTAGAACAATTTTATGACACTAAGAATCCTTACGTATACAAAGAACCCCTTGAAGAACCCTTTTTAAAAAAAAAAAAAAAAAAAGTGCACTTGTATTCTTCATCTGCCAGATGTTTTTATTCAAAGCAACTTACAAATTAGAGAAGTTAGACAAGTTTCCACAAAACAGACTAGAAACTAGAAACATGTGGAAAATACTTGTAGAATGAACCGTGTATGCCGTGAGACATGGACAAATATAAAGAATGGAGTATGTGCTAGCACTCATAAACACTGTAAATACTAAACACAAAGCAGTCAGTCAAGGTAACCAACATGCAATAGATTTCAAAGTAACTGACATAAACATAAACATCAAAGTTCATCAATTATATCAACAATCATATAACAGGACAGACAGAGCAGACCTAGATAAAAATAGAGCAGATGTAGATAGCCATACAGAAGAGTGCAAAAGTTTCCATACCCTTGGATTAGGTTTTTACAGATAGTCCATTATTATCATTTTACTACATTTTTAACAATGTTAATGTGGTAGTATCTGCCTAATGAATAATATACTGTACGTACAGTATATATACAGTATATATTGAGGGTTCCCCAAGGGGTTCTAGATTCAAGTTTCTAGTTTTGGGGCCCTTTATGTAAGAGACAGCTGGGGACTTTAAATGTTCTAGGTTTTTTGTTTTTTTTTTTCTTCCAAAATGATCACTACTTTTTTAGAAATCACCCTGAACCTGAATCTTACTTTTCTTAAATGACATTTTTCACAAATTGAAAAATGTGCCTTCTCACATATGTACTTGATCTGTACAAACCCCCATGATACTGAATGTCTTAATTTGACTGTAATTCCATGAAAATGTCAATTACATCCACAGAGGACCTTTGAACGTCTCTTTTTTGGCACAGTGCCAGTGCTATGGCGCTTCATTGCTACTGAATATTTTATGGCACCATTTTATCACATGACCTCATGTAAAATGTCATACTACACATTTTATAACGCTTTTACAACAGTTTATGTGCTCTTCGAAAAATGGCTCTTCAAGGGTTCTTTCTTCAATGGGTTCTGTGTATAGTCTAGAGTTCCTAGCGTAGTTCGGAACATTTGAATGTGTGTTTAACTGAAGAAATTTTAAGACTGTGCAATAAGACACATTTTAGTGCCATTTAATCTTCAAAGTCCCATTTTTTTTCAGCTCTATATTAAAAACTTCTTATATGCAGTGTCCATGTCTTGCTTGTGCCCTGCTGTCTTTGCCAAGTCACAGCTCCAGGTTCCCATGTTTGATCCTGAGCTCGAATTACTGTCTCCGTGTCTGTCTGGCTTTTCTCTGGGTTCTCCAGTTTCCTTCTAAAAACATGCCAGTAGTGGGGCTAAGATAAATTTCCCTTAAATGAGTTATGAATGTGGATGTGCATGGTGCCCTGCAATGGACTGGCATCCCATCCAGGGTGTATTCCCACCTCACACCCAGCGTTCTCACAGCGACCCTGACAAGGCTAGTGATAGTGAGTGATATCTGATAATGTGTATTTATTCTGTTAATTTAATGTCATGTGCTCTTCATCTAGTCTATCTATCTATCTATCTATACAGTTATAGAAGAGTTAAGACAAACAATAATAATTATCATATTCAGACATGAGTAATGTACTCACAGTCTGTGACTTACTGTATGTCCAACAGTTACTTCAGTATTTATGCTGCAAAAATTCCTCATCTTTTGGAGTAGCCTTACACACATGTTTCTGTTGATTTTCTGGGCCCCGCATTCAGATTATGCAAAATAATTCATACCTCTGAGGTTCACAGATTTTTTTTTTTCTTGAGTATAGGTGTCCAAGACAGGGTTTTTCACACGCTCTCTTGTAAAGAATACAATGAAATAAAAAAAATGAAATAAAACAATAAAAGAATAAAACAAATGCAGTAACACAAGAGAGAAATAAAAACAGGACAAAAACAGAAAAATCTAATACTAGAGATCTTAAAGACATTCAGCTGTCTGGGAGAATAAATATGTTTTTATTTTGGATTTAAAAATGTCTACAGTGGTGAGGGGGTAACTGTGGGGGACATCATTTCGGAGCTGTTATAGAAAAGGACCTTTGAATTTGAACGAGTCCATGGAAACATTAAAGTAGCTGGTTAGACAACTATAAAGCTCTTGAGGTATTATGAACACAGACGAGGTTTGAGATATTGCCCCTAGTAATGGTAATTGTAAATCATATCAGTATACAGGTGTAAAAGAGTAAAGTCGAAAGGTACTAAGTGTGTTTACAGGATGATCAGTAGAAGCAGATGTGAATAAGAGTCCTGGGATGAGGACAGTCTTTATGATTACAGCAGCAGCTCTTAGGTACAAATCTCCAGTATCCAGGTAAGATTATCCACTGATGCAAGAGTGAGACTTGAGTATAAACTGTTTTTGGGAAGTGCAGATCTTTAAGGTGTACATGTTGGACAGTCTACACCAGCAGAAAGTGAGGCACAACTACAGAATTCCATGAAGCTAAAAAGGAAAAGCCAAAGTTTTACTGGCTGAGATGTTTACCTTCATACTTGAGTCCAAAGGTGACATCCCAGTTAGCACTTCCCTTCAACCCATATCCTTGTTTGTACCTGTCTTCCCAGGGAGCCTAAGCCCTTCCTGCTCCATAATAAAGCTCAAACGAAAGCAGCGGGATTAAAGGTCACTGTCTCCTGGCAGTCCTGCTGTTTTCCTTCATAATCATCAGGTGCTGAGGCCAAAGTCTGCTTTGTGTAGGTCTGCTGTATGACATAGGGCAGTAGTCAGGGCTGAATTGCCCTTTGAACTGTTAAATGTTTATTTTTGGTGTTATATTTGAGGAAAAGATTGTAACTTGACCCTTATAACTGAAGGTGGGTGTTGTTTATTCAGGTGATATGGGATTAAAATGTACAGGTGGGTGAAATATTAAAGAGAAAAAAATGATGGTTAGTGATTTATTATGACATGAATGGAATTAAATTCATTTATGGAATAAAGTACTGTATATACAGGAAATATGACAAATTAAGCTCAACATAAAGTGTTTTATTAACATGCTGGGCCACTATGAGCTGCCAGTACAGCTTCAATGCACCTTGTCGTCAATTCTACACATCTCTGGAACTGTACGAGAGCGACGGACACGCAAAAGATTTTCCTCAGCTGGTGCCTTGACAGTGATGATTTACATCGTTTTCATCCTCATCAAACCGTTCAGTGAATTCTCGTGGCCTGTGAGTGTGGGCTGAGTCAACCTGGAAGAGACCATACCCATAAGATTAGAAATGATTCCTATATAAGATAAAGGTGATCAGTCAGAAGAACCGCAGTATTGATTTGCTGTAACGCTTCGCTTTAAGGAGATGAGTGGGCCAGTAAAAATAAATAAATGTCCCCCCCCACCAGCATACCAGAGCCACCATGTTTGTTTCTTTAATCTGTCATCTGTCTGTGAGTTAAAAAAAAAAAAAAAAAGACAGATGGGAAGCAAACAAAGTTCAGAGTTTAGTCCTTATAAAATGCATAAGAGAAGCAAAAGGCAGCCCTCGTAACTTACTACAGTGATCTCAAATGTGTGAATGGAAGAGTGGATCTGGAGAGGAGGAGCAGCAACACCTTCACATCATTTCATATTCGAGAAAGCTGTGAAACTCCCATCAGGATCTCAGCCCACTTTAGACTGCACAGGCTTTGTTTACTCTAGCCACTAAAAAAACCCTAAATGCCTGATATGTGGGATGAAGAGTGTGAACTTGGTATAATAATAATAATAATAATAATAATAATAATAATAATAATATCCTTGGATAAAATATCCTTGGACCCCTTTATGATCTAGAAATTAAAATATCTGATACAAATATCCATCCATTTTCTGTATCCTTATCCTACACAGGGTTGTGGGGAGCCTGGAACCTGTCCCAGGGGACAGCATGAATGGGGTGCCAACTCATTGCAGGGCACAACTGCACACACCCATTCACTCACTATGGACAATTTAGAAATGCCAATCAGCCTACAGTGCATGTACCTGGACTCGGGGAGGATGCCACAGTACTCAGAGGAAACCCCTGAAGCACGGGAAGACCATGCAAGCTCCATGCACACGGGGTAGAGGCAGGAATCGATCCCCCAACCCTAGAAGTGTGAGGCAAATGTGCTAACCACTAAGCCACTGTGCCCCCGATACAAAGATATCCACGCAACCCAAACATTTACACTGCGTTAAATTGTAGACTTTTTTTAAGAGTACTTTTAAATAGATAACTGAATAAATGAATAAATAAGTGAATGACTTCTTGTAATCTAATTGATTTTGATCACTGATACATGGTATGTACATTCACTGGTTTCAGAAATGTGTGCGTGTGTGTGTGTGTGTGTGTGTGTGTGTGTGTGTGTCTTTGTGAGGATAGGAATAACCAGCAGTTTTGATCTAAAAGAGCCAAATGGTTTTCTTTTGGTTACTGAGGTTAAGGTGTTAAGGTCAGGGTTAGGTCTAGGTGTTTAGGCTTTATTTAGCTGCATTAATAATTATGTCAGAGGAAGGTTCTTACAAGGATAGTAAGACACGTGTGTGTGTGTGTGTGTGTGTGTGTGAGGAAGTGTTGGACCTCCTCTGTCTCTCTTAACCGTGTAAATCCTCAAGACTCTGTCCTCACCCAGAGGAACCTGAGCAGCAGAAAGAGCTCTACTGTCGCTTTAAGACAGGAGGAGTGTAGCCTGTGTGTGTGTGTGTGTGTGTGTGTGTGTGTGTGTGTGTGTGTGTGTGTGTGTGTGTGGCAGTGGGATGCCTGGGATCACCGATCACACTCGGTCCATCGCAGGAGTGCCGGAGAAAATCGGGTCCTACTGAGAGTTTATCACTTTAATCTGTCATTGTGCGGCTAAAGAAAGAAAGAAAGAGAAAGAAAGAAGAGGAAGAAGAAGCGGCGACGTGGACGCGGCGGTGGCGGGGACGCGCATTTCAAAAAAAAAAAAAAAAAAGACGCAGCGGAGAAATGTCATGTAAAGCCATGTGAGTGAGCAGGTACGGAGCTGACGGGTGGAGAAGTGGGTCCTGTAGGATGCTGAATTGTAGATGGATGGGTTCATGAATGAATGAATGGATGGGTGGATGTATGAATGGGTGGATGGATGGATGGATGGATGGGTGGATGGATGAGACGCGCGCCTCTACGCACAGCCCAAGCGCCCAATGCGCCAGGCTGCGTTCGCGTCCGCGTATCTGCGGAGCAAATAAACAAGAAAGCCCCGAATGCAACACTCAGGCTGGATAGAGCCTGCTGGCATTGTCTAGCTCTTCTGGCTTCTTTGGGGTTCTCCTGTGCGTTACTGTGCGTGTAATCCAGTGCCTGATAGCAGCTCTGGGCTGTGGGTCTGACAGGAGTGTGATGTTTTGCCTCTTGCGTACACACAGTCACACAGATGGCATGAAATCCAGACAGCATTCATGACAAGACAAGAGGTCGCTTTAGCTGTCAGAATTATTACTGCTAACACTTTTCTTTAATGGAGCAGATCTCTGTAATGCATTCTTAGTGCATTCATAAAGATTTTTATAAACCATTCCTACATAATGCTTCCTAAGGCTTGACATAAACCTCTGTAACTGTTCATAAAAGCACACAGAAATATTATAAGAAACTGTATAAGGATTAATAGCACAAAGTGACATAATGCATTACAATGCACATATTTTATCTGTTCCTCTCATTATTGGCGAGACTAGTGCTATAATGCTTTATAACAAATGTTATGTTCATTCACATAATACTTTCATGTATTTTCTTTTGAAGTAGAGCATTAAGGATTGTATCAAGTGTGAAGGAGTGAAAGTATGAGTTAAACTCTTAGTTTATATAAAGCATTGAAGCCTTATACATTTTATGTGTGCATTTATAAACGTTTATGTACAGTTATAAAGGCTTATGTCAAGTAAGAGTGGAATGCTTTGAGCTGAGTGTATACAAAGCTTTACGCGAATTAACATAACATTTGTTATGAAGCATTATAGCACTGGTGCATTATAATGTGCATTATAATGCATTATGTCACTTTGTACTTTGTACTATGCTGTCATAACATTTTATGTGTGTGTTTATAAACATTTGTGTACTGTTGTAGGAGCATATGACAGGTTAGAGTGGAGGCATGCTTAGAGCTTTGAGTCTATATAAAGTATTATGTGAATGAACATGACATTTGTCATAAAGGTTTATAGCAGTGCTCTTGCTAATAATGCTAAGAACGGGTAAAATATGCATTAGAAAGCGTCATGCCACTTTGTGCTATGAAGCTTTATAAAGCATTAAAGATTATGTGAATGAACATAACAGTTGTTATAAAGCTAGCAGTGGTCCTGTCAATGACTCTAAGAACAGGTTAAATATGTGTTATAATGCATTGTGTCACTTTGTGGTATAAAACCTTATACTATACTGTTATAATACTTTATGTGTGCATTTATGAACATTTGCGTACAGTTATAGACACTTATGTCAGGTTAGAGTGGAGGCATGCTTTGAGCTCTGAGTCTAAAGCATTATGAATGAACGTAATTGTCATAAAGCTTTATAGCACTGGTCTCACCAATCACACTGAGAACAGATAAAATATGTATCATAATGCATTATGTCACTTTGTGCTATGAAGCTTTATAACAATTGTTATGGTCATTCACATAATGCTTTAATTAATCTTCACAGGAAGAGGAGCATTAAAGATTATGTGAATTAACACAGGTTCATAGCAGTGCTCTTGCTAATAATGCTATAAGCATGTCAAATATGTTTTATAATTCATTATGTCACTTTGTGCTAGAAAGCCTTATACTCTGCTGTTATAACATTTTATGGGTTCGTTTTTGAACATTTATGTACAGTTATTTCAATCTTTATCACGCATTATGAATTAAAATCTTTAGGAATGCACTTATAATGCGTTATGGATACCTGACTTACTGAAAGTGTTGCCGTATTATTTACTCCATTTAAGGAGAGAGAGTAGGTCAATGAGTGGTCAAAGCTGTGATCATTGATGTTGTTATTGATTCTGTGTTAGGGATACTACTCCATCTAGTCTCGTTTTAATGCAGCTACATAACTGCAAGGTGTTCTCAGTAAGCTGAACATAAGTTACGTCTGAAAATACTCATTTAAACCAAAGTCATTAAATTATCTGTCATGTAATCGGGGTATCACATATAAATGTCATTTTAAACGTGTTTATTAAGTAATAAATCAAATTCCGGCTGGGAAATATAATAATATGATATGATTCAGGTTGCACCACATTAACATGATGCACTTTTCTGAGTATTGTGGGCATCTTTAGGATTTATAACCTTACTGTTACTGACTCAAGTTTGAGAGGCGGGGTGGAATGGGTTATGGATTACGACTTATATAATAAGTTAGCATTTCCCGATTTTGGTTTAGTCTGCTCCATTTTTGCGGTAAGAGCTTCCACCCACTGAAACTTTGTGGCTAGTTACAGTTGTTTTCTCATATGTAGAGGGTCTCTGGCTATCCTTTACCTTCATTCACGCTAAGAGGTTAGCTAAGATGTCGAGATGTAAGAAATCAAGCGCACAAAAAAAGAAGAAAGAAAAAGAACTGCTTAAGTCAAGGGAGTGTATAAAGCAATATTTAATATTGCATTAGAATGAGTTATAGTTCAATTAGGCATTAATGCTGTTTACATTTCACAGGTTTTGTGTGTGTGTGTGTGTGTGTCTCCTTGGGGACCCTTTTGAAATGGTTTGTTCCAGCAAATATACACGGCAGGCCTGGTAACACGTTTTTTTTTTTTTTGGGCAAATGTTAAATGAAAAAAAAAAAAATCATGGAACTTGGCAATTGAGCAAAACTGTGATGTCTCAAGGTATTGATGATATTGCAGTTTATTAAAATGATAGAATTTTCTGTCTAATGTGGGTCACATTTAGACAGATTTAGAGCTTTAGAAAATTTATTCACTGCAGTGAATAACAGTTTGTAACAGCTAACTTATTTTCCCTTCTTTTTCTTGCTAAGTTTGCTAAATTTTGTGTGACTATTTGAACTTGGCAGTTGTGCACAACAGGTATGATGGTGTTGCTATCACAATATATCAACATGATACACTTTTCAGAGTATTGTGAGCACTGTTTGATTTATAACGCTATTGTTATTTAGTAAAACTAAATAGTTTTAGTGCAAATAGTATGAGTGCATATCGATTATTGTGAAAATGTCTCCAGGTATCGTGATATGACATCATAATATATTAACATGATAAACTTTTCAGAGTATTGTGAGCATCGTTAGGATTTTATACCTCTAATGTTACTCGCTGTAACAACCGATTGTAACAATTGACTTATTTTCCCTCATTTTTCCTTCCAAGGTTTGCAGAATTTTTGCAAATCTCTGAACTTGGCATTTGGGCAAACCTAAATATCGACATTATTATGAAACTGGCTCCAGGTATTGTGATATGATATCACAATATACTAACCTGATACACTTTTCAGAGTATTGTGAGCATTTCTTGATAAATTAGTTCCCTTTGTACAAATGTTAAATGAAATCATATTTGAACTAGGCATCTGAGCAAAACTATCATGATTCAGTATCGAGTGTTTTGATGAAATATTTCTTGCTGATCCCTAAATCAAGTCATAATGTATTAAACTAGTAGCGAGAATTAACACTGTGTTAAGCACTTATTAGTAAGATAATAACTGAGTATGGATTACGTATAGATTTTTGTCACTGAGACTTTATTAACTTCTTTACATTTCCACTCAGAATAGAGCTGGAGCAGAAGTAAATGCCAATAGGTCAGGGGTCAGAGGTTAACAGGTCACAGAGTTATTAGTTCAGGTGTTTGTAGATGGCAGTCTTCGATTGTGGAGGTACATTTCTAATCTCCCAGTGGAGGTTTGGTGTTGGTAAGGTGGTTTGGTGTGTGCAATGGTCCGGATGATGCTTCTGAATTTCATCACTGCTGTGTTCTCTTCAGACTTCTGAGAAATAATGTTTAAATAGTGAAGTGTGTTCTGGTCTGGGATGCATTGCAGTCACTCTCAGTTATTGCAGTCAAACACATTTACACACATAAGTGACGAAGTAATGGCTTGTAGTGTTGTGGTGCGTGTGTGGGTGTGTGTTGAGCTTTAGTTCTGTATTAATTGTATCACACGGTAGACCAAAAAGAAAAACAATATTTTCTTTTTCAGATCAGGACCAGATATTGATTTCAGTGTCTGTTATATTGCACAGAAATGAGCAATTACCCATAATCCCTTTCTCTGTGTCTACAACACTACACCGAAGTTGTTTCCCAATCACAGAGAATTCATCAAGAAAGTAAAAACCTGACTAAAACTTTGAAGAAATTTTAGATGAGCCATGTCTATGGGCAGCATCTTCATATTCTCAGAGAAAGTTTCCAGATATCTTCGAGGTATCTTGAGCTTTTTTTTCTGCATTTCGGCCAGCGTAAAGCTGTCGATTCACAGCCTTGCCGTGTTGGATGTAGGTGGTCAAGGCCTCGTCGCTGTCGTAGACGGAGTATAGCATATCATAGCATAGGCAGGTTTAAAATGGGTTAATAGAATGACAGCTAGCAGTTCTGTATTGTGATACTGGAAGGCAAAGAACCCAGAATTATCCCAAAACATTACAGTGGATGTCTAAAATCAAAACTAACTGAAGAAAGTGACTAGCCTTTGAAGGAGTTGCAGAAATATTTGATAAGTGTACTAGCATGATGGCTACTGTAGTTTTTATGACATGACATTGTTACATTTCATAGTCATTATTAAAAGTGAAGAAAGCAAAGATGCCATAACTATTCAAAAAACCCTTAAAGAACCCTTTTTTTTGTGTAGTTTTTCTTTTTTTGTGGAAACTGGAAGAACTCGAAGAACCCATATCTATCCAAAAAAAAAACCCTTCAAGGAACTTTCTTTCATACAGTGGTTGCTATTTGTGTGGTAAAAAAAATCAAAACTAAGGAAACTGACTAAATTTTGAAGGAGTTGCAGAAATATTTGATAAGACTACTGTTTATTTTCTGATGTATGATGGCTGCAGTACTTCTTTTCTACAGGTTCCTTCGTCCACATTCAATCTATGGCTGCAAAAAATAGAAAAGAGCACAGGTTAGACATTTGGAGTGCAAAATACAAGGTTTGTGAACCCTCGTATTGTTTGTTCTGTGGAATTACCGTTCCACGCATGTTTATCACATGCTGACTTGAACTTACACGGCCCAGGTGATGGGACTTTGACCTTCATGCTGAATGCAATTACAGTGAGAATTAGAAATGCTATTGTGTGAGTGCAAAAGAGCAGTGGGAGTGCATGTGAAAGGCAGGATGAGGAAATAAGGACAGGAGAAGAACACGCTTGGGTGTATGTGCAACCTCCTTGTGCATGCATGCGTTACGCAGCTAATTGTTTGGGAGATAATGACAGACTCGTCTACTGGACGTAAGGTCGTCACGTCCCTCCTTCATGACCTGTAATTGATTGATCGTAATGGAGATTGCGCTGCATTATTCATAGTTTTGGAAAAAAAAAAAAGAAGAAGAAAGAAACACAACAGCAGCCTTCGTAGTGAGATCGAGGTCAGATAAATCAAGCGGCGAAGTGCGCACGCAAGCACTGCCTTGTTCAAGAAAAAAAAAGAAATGACTGGCGGGACGTGCTCTTGTAAACGCCACGGCCCGACGAGAGCATGCCAGCAAAAGATCTTAGCTCTGCAGCAGCTTTTAAGGAGAAGACATTTACAGTGGCTCTTAAATTGGCTCGTGCTATGAAGAAGTGGAGGAGGAGGAGGAGGAGGAGGAGGCTAGGAGCTGAAGGGAGGGAAAAAAGGAAACAAATGCAAGCAAAAAAAAGTCCTGTATTAAAACTAACGGCGTAAGCAAAAGTAGAGGGCAAAAGGAAAAGAAGGATCTTAAATCATGTCTCTGGGTGCCAGCTCATCTGTCAGCAGTGCTGCACTGAAATGATTTTTCCATCTGTAGAATAGAAATGTCAGCCCAGGGCGAGTGGGGTGTACCGGTGACATTTTTATAGAGTGGACTAGTATTATGCATGCGATTTATGGCACTTGTACGAGGCGCTGCACTGCACATGCGTGAAATCTCCTTCAGCTTCTTTAACTCAAAAGTCCAGAGTGAAATGTCTCACACCGAGACATTAAACAAGCACAGAGGCATGGTGCGGAGTGTTTTTGGCATGCACCAACAGGTTTTTATATCACACTATATCAGTGCGAGCAGGTTCTCACTGTACGTCCTGTGTTCTCTTCAACAGCTGTAAGAGGCCACAGTGTACCAACACTGAATGACTTAAGGTTTGTTTTCCCGTCTTTATAACAACACAATGTTGAAAGAGATAAGACGGAGCTCAATATGGCTCTGGCAAACAGTTCAGTACCTCATGTACTCAAATATATCAGAAGTCAGGACGCTGTAGGAGAGGTAGGGGGACTGGGGGATTAATGGCTGCGTCTGGGGATTTCTTTTTTAGGTTGTTTATATTTGTAATTTGTGATTGATGAGTTTGGGTGAAAGCCATATACAAAAAAAATTAACCTTTTTTTTTTACAATGGTAAATCTGTCGTAGCTTTAATACTACTATGTCCACTACAGACCTAGGCCTGATTTATACTTCTGCATCCTTGTACGTATCTGCGAGCATAATGTTAATGTGTGTATTGGGAGCAGTGTCATACACCAGAATTCAGGGGTGGACAAGCCATAAATTTTATTAGCTAGCCCACTGGGGAAGGAAAAGCTCCAATGCACTGCCCAGTCTCATGTTTTGGTTACCCAGAAACCTAAATGTAATAAAGTGTAGCCTTGGCCAACGTTTCAGCTATGAACATCACTCGTAAAAGATGTTCAGGTCTAGCTAGCATCTTTATTTTTTGTTTTTTAACCTGAGATGACTGCGCGTAGTAAGCAGGAGACTAGTATGACATCAGACTTTCCTCAAACCTGCAATTTCATGATTCTCAAAAGTTCATCTATCATACATGCATGCTAATTAAGCAAAAGCACCCAGTAAAAATCTTTCTGTGGTCAACCAGATAACCGATGACTTGACCGATGAGTGTAGTGCAGCAGGTCGCAACGGGTAGCAATCGCTCTATTTGCAGTTATTGTAACATCACCATGAAGTGTATAGAAAGTCAAACAAACAGAAACATTTGTTTTGTGATGGTCAGTAAGGAGTAGGGTTTTTGTCTTTTTCTATTTGCTGAACTTACCGTCTATGGCCACAAGGACATACAGTTAGTGGACACTTGACCTTCACAGCCATATGTACTTGTTGAACATCTCATTCCAGATTTAACCCCCCTTTGTGTTATAATAACCTACACTCTTCTGGGAAGGCTTTCCACTAGCTTTTGGAGAGTGGCTGTGGGGATTTGTGCTCATTCCACCACAGGAGCATTCGTGAGATCAGGCACTGATGTTGGGTGAGGAGGTCTGGGGTGCAGTCGGTGTTCCAGTTCATCCCAAAGGTGTTCAGTGGGGTTGAGGTCAGGGCTCTGTGCAGGACACTTGAGTTCTTCCACTCCAACCTTACCACACCATGTCTTCATGGAGCTCGCTTTGTGCACAGGAGCATTGTAATACTGGAAAAGGTTTGGGCCTCTTAGTTCCAGTGAAGGGAAATTGTAATGCTACAGCATACAAAGACATTCTAGACAATTGTGTGCTTCCAACTTTGTGGCAACAGTTTGAGGAAGAACCACATATGGGTGTGATGGTCAGGTGATGGTCAGGTGTTCATAAAAAGAAACTCTAATGTTTCACTGAGGTAAGGAGAAAGTAGACAGAGTAGAAAAAATAAAGGTGTGGCTATGATAAAGTGGTGTTTACACCATAGTAGTGAAATAGCCACAGAAATACTGTCTCACAGTGTCCTGATAAAAAGTTGCATGATTTCTACTTGTAGGCGTGAGTGGGCTAAATAAAACATTTGAAAAAAATATTTGCCTGCCCTATAGCATTGTAGATCCGAACAATGCGTTGTTGAGATTTTGGAGGTGTGAAAGTCGCTTCCTCTACATGGAGAACTACTTCATGAAAGCAAAGAATCCAAAAAAAAAAAAAAAAAAGTAAGGATTTTTTTCCTCTAGTAAAAGAATAACACACTAAATTTTAAAGGAGTTGCAGAAATATTTGATAAGAGTATATTTATTTTATCTTGTAGGACAGCTTCAGTAGTTTTTACTATATTACATTACAGTATTAAAGTTGCACAGTCATCATCTTTTTGTAATTCGTTTCATTTCTTTTGATTACACTGGAACAAAATACCATCGTAACAGTAATCGTACAAGGCCATAGTTGAGTTTTTTCTTTTGTTTTGTTTTGTATCAAGCCTTGTCCAGGGTCAAGTGAGCTGGGATAAATCTTCCGCTTTAAATATCAACCCGATATTAAACCACGGCCCCATAGTATGGGCAAAAAATAGTATGTTAATATTTTATTATATGTTATTTCATTATAGTGGAAAAATGTCATGTGTTATACACCTGAGACCTGAGTATTACATGATTGACAAGTAATATATTGAGAACTGCTGTATCAGACCATGTCTTTCAAACATATGATAACCTTAAAAGTAGCAGAACAGTTCAAATTCAAGTAAGAAATACAGTAAAACCAGGGTAAAGTCAAGATTAAATGGCTTAATGACTTACATAATCATTATAGTTACCATAAAGCGCTATAGTAAAATCAGTGTGGTCTTATGGTTTTCCAAACACTACTATAAAGTGTTACTGTAAAATCCTGTTAGAATCATAAAAGCCTAGTAAAGTACGCTTTTTACGGTTACAGAATTTTTTAAAAGTGTACTTTACTAGGCTTTTATGATTCTAACAGGATTCATTCAAGGCACGGGGGTTTCCTCCAGGTACTCCAAAGAGATATGTTGTAGGCTGATTGGCATTTCCAAATTGTCTTTAGTGTGTGAATGAGTATGTGTAGGATTGTGCTCTGTGATGGGTTGGCACCCCGTCCAGGGTGTCTCCTGCCTTGTGCCCTGAGTCCCCTGGGATGGGCTCCAGCCTCCCCCACCACCCTGTGTAGGATAAGCGGTATAGAAAATGGATGGATGGAAAAAATTAGAGTTGGAAGCCTTGGCAATTATTTCCATATTTCTACAGAATATTTTTTTAACAGTATTTGTGTGGTGGTCTGGGAAAAACCAGTCCTTGGGTGAGTTCCGTCAAACAGTCAAAAAAGATGAAGTTTTGAGCAAAATTGGGTTTCACTGCCTATTGGCAAAAGAATAATAAAAAAAAACCCATAAATTTCACCAAAATGACATGGAAATATTTTTTCTTGAACCTTGCCTAGACTATCTTCCAGCAATGGTCACGTTGTGTAAGGAGCCAATTTAACAAACACGGTGGTAAAAACAATCAGTCTGCCTAAAGATCTGCCTAAAGTCTAAAACCTTGCTAGCTAAGTGATTTTCTCACAAAGTAAATGTCAGGCTTTGATCAAGTTGTTGGATAGCTACGTGCAGTAGTGAAATTGATATAAGCATAATTAATATAGTTTGTAATCAAATACCGGCTGTCAAAAAATGTCTATGATGCTCCTGCAGCACAGTCGTCATAAAATCTTTCAATGTGATTTTGTCTATTTTCACAATTTGCAGGTGAACAGACTCTAAAATGCTAGAACTTTACTTCAGATGCATGCAAAAGAGAAACATAAGTAGAAAAAGTCACAATTTCATCATATAAAGGGATTTCCCAGGCTGGCCCACATAGTACAATTTTATATGTCAGATTCATATGACCAATTTTAATGACTAATTTTTTTCCAAGTTCCTGTTCTTTCACCCTGTTGCTAATGGCCACAGGAAGAAGTTTGCAGCAGGTTACTCTGTGGCACGCTCAGCATAATTGAGGGCTCGAGAGGACACGGTAGGGGTTGCGCTTAAATTGGACTTAGGAGTGTTATTCAACGGCATCTTAATTTAACCAGCCGGCAGTTATATTAAGCAAAGCCCAGAGAGAAAAGTGGCTCAGTCTGAATGCTAGCCATTCTATACCGATGCTGAGACTTTTGAAGGTTACAGCTTGTCTATGGTTGGACCCTGACGGATTGATGTATGTCCCCTGTCGAGCGGAGAATTTCCGAGTCCAAGGCTGCCACAGCGATGTTCTATTTGTTACGGGTGGGGTGATGATGTTGGGGGGGGGGGGGGGGGGGGGGGGGGATTGTCCTTCACAAACTTCTTAACCAGTTGTCCTTTGTGTAGCTCAGACAAGGGCATTGTGTCAGCTACAATAAGCGGAGCTGTGGAGCACTTCACCCTACATAATCATCCGACTCTAATGTAAGTGTCCAACACTCACACTCGGCCTTGTGAGGAGAAGAGGGTGGGGTGCTGAGGGGATCGGCGGAGAAGTCCCAACTTCATTACCTCTCGCTCTTTGAAGAGCTTTTTTAGAAATTAAATTTGCCCAGCAATTAACTAAAAGGGCATTTTTTTCAGAATTTATGAATGACTGAAAGGATTGATGTATGGTGAGCGACAGAGAGAACATTGGCATGTACTGGAGTGGGGAAAGAAGAGAGTTATGGATTTACTGCCATGTTGAAACGTCTCTTGACATGTAACAAGGTTAGGACATGGATGGGGGGACATGACTGCATGTTCTGCGCTGTTACTTTCAGACATTGATGTCTACATGTTTGTGGTGTGAAAAGCCACCATCTCCTATATGCAAGTTTCCAAAGGTTGAAAAGACAGGAAGTCATATTCTCGACCTGTTTTACTCCTTAGTGGTTCATAAAACCCAACTAAACCACAGTTTGAATTTGGCAGACTTGTGTGTTCTTTAGAGTTAATTAAATCAAATCTATTAACCAGCAATCTGTAACATATATGCAAGATCTTTGAGTCATGAATTTGAGTCAAGATTCTGAGTGCCATTTGTATCCAAAGTCTTTGGTATCTCAAAAGTTCTGTTGTTTCACAAAGCGAATCAAACTCAAATTCCAACTCATATTGACTATCAGGACAAGATCATATAAATTCAGCTTTGGAAAACACTCCTTTGGGGCCTGTTCCTGTTCACCCTGCTGAATCTGCTGAAGGTCAAATTCATTACAATACTCAAGTCTACAGACTTGAGGGAGAAATCACTAACAAGCCACACATATTGAATGAGGTCGGCTAACACTGAGTAGTCTGGACATGTGGGCTCATGTGTATCTGGCATGTCAATAAGAAACCACTCTTATGTTCATATGATCAAAGCCATTAGTGCTGATCCTGTATAAGGTCCTTTACAGCACCTTTCCACCAGACAGTGCAGAACAGAATAGTGTGGTAACAAAGCTGTGATCCCACATTTCGTCTTCATTGCCGTACTGAATTTGGTTACCCTCCATCCTTGGGTACTATGCGTAAAAAAACATGGACATGTGGGTGGAGCTAGAAATAGTCACTTGAGTTAGATATGGTAAGATATTTGAGTTTCCTGAGTTAGACATTTTAGGAAACTTAGGTTACTCGAGTTCAACTTTTTATAAATATCAGTTAAGTTAAACATTTCAGGCAACTTGAGTCACTTGAGTTAGACATTTTAAGAAACTTGAGTTATTTGAGTTAGACATTTTAGGCAACCTGACATACTTGAGTTAGTTGAGTTAGGCATGTTAACATCAGTTATTGAGTTAGACATTGTAAGAAATTCAATTCACTTGAGTTAAACATTTTAAGAAATTTGAGTCATGTGAGTTAGATATTTCAAGAAACTTGAGTTAAACTTGAGTACATTTTTAGAAAAACTGATTTAGTTGAGTTAGACATGTCAACTTCAGTCATTTGGCTTAACAAGTGATAGAAAATTGAGTTGCTGGATTACTTTGCCAGATTTTGGGGAGTCTATTCGTATCTTATATCAGAGGCCCACTTTAACATAATGTAGTGTTAGTCCAAATCCTGTCAAACTGCAGAAGCACCAGACCAAAGCAGACTCTTTCATGCTGTAGTTAGACTAAATGTGGAAAAATGTGGAAAAATAAATCTAATCTTTATAGCAACATTGTCTCACAAATTTGTAAGAACTTGGGTTAATCTGAAGCTTAGGGTTAAGGTTTAGTGTTTGTACCCTTTCTTACAACTTACAACTTCAACTGCATGAAAGCCAACCTCATTGCATTTGCTCTTTTGAATTTGTACAAATTTCTCCTGAGAGAATTTTACTGTTAATAATAATGCAATCTTGTTAGTTAGCTAGTACAATTGAATACAAGGCAGATTTCAGTGGTAACAGCATTGTGTGTCTTGTGAGCCAATTTTTACTGTGTCATTGCAAAAACACGGTTAAGAAAGGATATGAAAGAAAACCACATGCACACCTGGTTGTAAATGAACACTGGGTTCTCAGAGAGAACATCCTAAAAAGATCCACAGATGTTTGGAACAGGTGAAGTCAGTTCATTGTCAAGAGCTATTTCAGTATGAACGTGTAAGCACTCGAGAGTGTTGCTCGCTGAATTACTGTATTGTAAGAGACCCGGCTGATCTGTTGCCGAGCAACGGTGGCCACCGTCACACCATGGCTCATTGTAGAGTTCATGCAGCAGCCCAGGGGAGACATTTTTTACAGTACAGGTCATGGGACATTGTTTCAGCTCTGTGTGTTTGCCCTGCATGTGTGGAAGGAATCTGTGGTGTAGGGAGGACAGAAGCAGCAAAGACAGCTGAGTAAATATTGCAGTCCTGTGCCGTGAGCGTGACACTTTCATATGCTAATGCCTGCCCTCTGAGAGAGGTGATGGTCATGGAGCCTGTTGTAATCCCTTGTTTTGTTTTGGTTTATTGCTCTCATTGGCGCTTCAGATTTGTCAAATGGATGCCACTGTTTAACCATTCAGTGAAAGATTTGGGATTTTGACATTGTGTGTAAACCTTTACAGAAGAAGTCACATACATTTCACATGTGACTATATGTTTCTCACATCTGAAAAACCAGAGAAAGTGCATATTGCTCATAATGTGACATTGTAAGCAATATGTGAGTAAGTGAAAAATTAAATTTGTGACAATCATTTGAGGGGGGCGGAAAGTGAAAAATAAAATCATGTGCACTACATGCAAACAATTATCATGCAAATAAATGAATAATGTGTTAAAAAATAATGAGTTGAGGAAAAAAAATCTAATTTGAAAAATAAAAAAAAAACACATGCACTATGTGTAAATAAATCACATAAAAATAACTGAAAACGTGTGCAAGGAATCGCATCTGAAAAATAAAAACACATGGACTATATGTGAAAAATTAACATGAAATTAAATGTATTTATTAAATGTGTAAAAGTAAAGAGAAAATAAATGAACATTTGTGGGGAAAAAAATCACACATGGAAATAAATGACTTACGTGGAAAAAAAAACATGAACATAAATGAATCGTGAAAAATAACAGCACATGCACTAAATGCAAAAAATTGTACGCGTGAAAAAAAAAATGCATGTAACGTAACACGTGAAGTGTCTGAAAACCACGTGTTAAATTCACACAGTTTGTGTGACATTTCAGTATGGGCAGGCAGGCAGTGGCTAGGCCATGAAGGGTTAAATACAGAAATACAAGCCTCAAAATATGTTCCTCCAACCTGAGATAATCACCGAGCAGATCTCTCTGGGACAGCTCTGTTCGCTCATGTATTTTTAGTGGCCATCCAAAATAATGGGGCCTGAAACTTGATCTTGATCACTTTGTTGAGAAGATAAAGACCTCTGTGCCTTTGTCAGGTGTTGACAATAGTTCAAGGTTGTTTTCCATTGGAGAAGTCAAGGTCAAGCAGGGTTTAGTACTGTTTTTTTTCCATGACCAGAAAGTCTGAGAGAGATTCGGGATAATTATGATGACATAGTCATTTAGAGCAGTGGTTGTCAAACTTTTTGCAGTCAAGGACTCTTTAACTGTGAAATAAATTTCATGGATTCTGGGTTACGAACATCATCCAACTATTCAAATATTAGGCTCATTATTTAAATGTGTAAGGTAATATCTTGGCCATATACTGGAGCTGTAGAGTTTTTATTCCTGAATTTTCTGCCAGCAGAACACATTAGATCCATGTTGTTATTATTTATAGGCTGAACTCAGGAACGTACAAACTTTAGGTATGTTTTCACTGCAGTAATAATCTCAGAAAGCCAGGAACTTTTTCAGTAACTTTCAAACTTTAGGTTCATTTTCGCTGCAAGAATATTCTCAAAAACCCAGGAACTTTTTTTAACGATTTAACTTTAGGTACGTTTTCAACACAGCAATATTCTCAGAAACTCAGGAACCTTTTCAGTAACTTACGAAGTTGAGGTACATTTTCATCACAGGAAAAATCTCAGAAGCCCAGGAACAGTAACTTACAAACTTCAGGTATGTTGTGAGCACAAGTGTACTCAGAAGCCCAGGATCTCTTTTAGTAAATTATGAACTTTAGGTACCTTTTCAGAGAAGAAATATCCTCAGAAGTGCAGAAGCTTTTCCTTCTTACAAACTTACAAACTTTAGGTACATTTTCAGCACAGGAATAATCTAAGAATCCAGGAACTTTTGCCGTAACTTAACAAACTTTAGGTACATTTTCAGCACAGGAATAATCTCAGAAAACCAGGAACTTTTTCAGTAACTTAAGAACTATGGGTGCATTTCTACTGGAGGAACCAGGTCTCATATCTTGCTTGCAAATACTGAATTTCCTTGTGCCTGGGGTGATACCCTCAATTCAATTCAATTCAATTTTATTTGTATAGCGCTTTTAACAATGGACATTGTCACAAAGCAGCTTTACAGAAATAAATGGATTCACAAAAAATATATATATATATATTGTAAATATGTGAATTTATCCCTCAAGCATTCTGCACTTGTACTGTTATGGTACATTTATATATCTTAAATGATTTTTCCAAGGGAAAGATACATATTAATGGCACAAAAGATATAACCTTGAAGGTATCACCCTAGCAACAAGGAGAGGTACAGTTTAGTACTATTTTTTTTCTGAGAGTGTAGGAACTTAGTAATAACTGATATAACTGATCATGTTGGCCTGTAGTTTCCATAACTGTAAGAGTTTCTTTTTAATCATAGACTCTATGGCTGTTTCATGGATTCTTCTTTGATAACGCCTTTAGAGTTGACAAGTGGCCAGAAATTAAACTGTAGATTTGCATTAAATAGATGTGTATTTGTAAAGTGATTGGTGGTTTAAATGAATCATAGTCGACTCATCAATTAATCACCTTTTTAGCTCCTCGTTTAAACTATAGATCTAAACATCCCACTAAAAGCTTTCCACCTCAATACCAACATGGAAAAAAAGTCAAAAGGCTTCACACAAGTGTTTGCACAGATTTAGGTCTCTTTGCTTGACGTAGGCTTAGTGGGCTTTGTGCAGAGTTGCTGCGCTCATTTGAGGCATCAGCATAATGGAAGTAGAGCACAGAGCCAGAACTGCTACGCTCGGTTAAAATTATCTGGGCTAAAGGTGTATAAAAAAGTGTGGCACTTGTTTGATCGCTAGATCTTGCTGATAGCAAAACGAATCGCGTGCGTTTGATATGTTAGTGGGTGTCTCTTTGTAGGAGTCAGATTGCAATAGCTTTCTTCTTTAAGATAAAGTGATGACTGATGGCTTTTCGCCAAACATGTTTTCCCTGACAAAGTGAGTGTTGCATAAGATATGAGAGGTGATGAAGCTGTCACCTTGAATTCAAGTGGCTGTATCTCCCCCAGCCTCAGAGACAAGTTTATCTCAATCCAACATGTCAAAGTCAAGCTGAGGAGATTTTAAATGAGGCTCTTTTGCACCATGGAAATCTTTTCAGGAAACAAAGAACTTTTTCAGGAACTTTAGGTACATTTTCACCACACGGATATTCACAGAAACTCAGGAGATTTTTCAGGTACTCAGGAACTTGCCATTGGAGATAACAAGGTCTGCTATCCTGCTGAGTTTTACTCGGAAGTTGGAGCTCAGAATTCTGTCATATTCTACCTCTATATATTCAGGCTACAAAATGGGGAAAAACATGTACACCTCCATGATGTTCATACAGCTTGCTGTTTTGAGAAGGTAAACTGTATGGTCAGTGTTATAGATTTAACTAATTAATTTGTTTGTATATTGATTACTCTAAAGCAACCACTGCTATAATCTCGTTTAAAATTAGAGACATGATGTTACATTTACAGTTGATGATGTAGTTGGCCATGTTGAACCCCTTGCATGACTTTTCAAGTAGGAAATCCAAGTTCCAGAGCAGGCACTTTGTGAACTACAGGGTTAGTGCTTTCAGTATTAACATTGCTGACTGTTGAACACAAACTTCAGAGAATGTCCAAATACTCATCTCTGGCCTTTTTTTTTTTTAAAACTAAATAGCATTTAGCTAACAAGCAATGACTATACTATTCACTATACTTTTGTTTTTCACACAAATAGAGGGTTAAAAAAAAGTCATAAAAGTAAAAATGAACAAGACAGTCAAAAAGTCATAAGAGTAAAAAAAAAACACCATTGTATTTATAATGTTATATAATGTGCAATCCTGTTAGCTAATTGCTAGCAAACTAGCTCACATTTCTCCCAGACATGCGTGGGATTTTAGTTTTTGAGTCTCAATTTGCACTGTCATTTTACTAGATTAGCCAAACCTGTCAAATATACAATAACAAAACTAATGCGTTCATCACTAACATTGGCTAACTTAACTATCTAACTAGCTAGCTGCTAGTAAACTTGCTCACATTTCTCACAGACATGAGTGGGATTTTAGTATCAGAGTCTCAATTTCCATAACAATATACTTTTTAAGTTTATTTAACTTAGCTAAACTGACCAAAACATTCCATAATAACAACAACTTGTTCATCGCTAACATTAGTGAAGTTAGCTAGCTAGTTTAGCATGCAGAGTTCCATGTCATGATGATTTGTCTGAAGCTACATCTGAGTTTATATGAAACAGTTTTTGAAATTTTTTCTAGAAGTTTCTGTTTTTTAATTGAAAATGTCAATTTAGTGCTCAGTGTTATCCGAATTAATCGAAATAGTAATTTGTTAGAATTATCCATCCAACAGGATTTAGCCTTTTGAAAACAAGCTAAAACGATAAAAATTAAACAACATAACTTCAGTTTTAACCTCCTTCATACACAATGTTTGCTGTGTTGTAATGTTGCCGCGTGCTAATATGAGCTAACTGCGGTTTGCGTCACTTCTGCTTTTTTCTAACATGACAGTCACGGTTCCTGCAGTGTGATGGGAAGTCAAAACAGGAACTCATCCAGGAACTGTACAGTTCTCATTCGGATACTTTCAGCAGTCTTAGCTTCAAGATGGTAACATGGTAACTACAGTGTGAAGCAACCTCATTGATCTTATCCATAGGATAGCTCGTGACCCTCCATGTGCAGATGTAAATCCCATCACTGATGCAGTGACACCATTTCAAATACGGTTCAGTAAAGCCACAGTGAACCTTTTTTCTGTGCCATTGTGCTGCTTATATAACACTATTTAGCAGTTAGCGGCTGACACCCTTAGCCAGACTGATGGAGCTGGCCTTTTTTTTTTTCTC
This sequence comes from Pangasianodon hypophthalmus, assembly GCF_027358585.1. Classification (NCBI taxonomy): domain Eukaryota; kingdom Metazoa; phylum Chordata; class Actinopteri; order Siluriformes; family Pangasiidae; genus Pangasianodon; species Pangasianodon hypophthalmus. Next base: position 21,768,657 of record NC_069723.1, on the reverse strand, counting down.
TCTAAATCTCTCTGCACTTTTTCGTAGGTTGACCTTACTGATTAGGATGAGATTAGATCTGACCTGAAAACATTTGAATGCCATAAATAAGGGCAATGATCTAATTAGCGCTAGTGTCGATACGTCCACCTGAGCTGTGTGGGCGAGGCAGAGCTAACAAGGAGAGATGAAGGTGATAAAACATCCGGGTTGCCTGTAAATGTGATGAGGACTGGAGGAGCACCAAGTGCAGCCATTAAGGATATTTTATAGGCGCCCTGCTCACTCTTTCCCCGGGGTGCACACACATGTAAACCTATCTATCAGAGAGAATTGACCTGTGTGTGAGTTATGGGAACAACTGCTGTCAGGAACACTTCAGTGTCCTCCACATACATGAAGGTTCTGACGCACTCGAATTTCAATTAATGAAGGAGGCTGTATGACCTATTTCCTCCTAAACCTTATCCGGAAGCATATGTGTGTTTACCACGGGCCGGAATTTTGATATTTCCCTGTGCTGAGAAAAAAAAGAAAACCTGGTACATCACTTATAATGAAAGTCTAAGTAAGGAATAAAACATTTGGCGGTGTGCTGTTACAGGAAACTAATCAAAGAAGGGGTGGTGTGATGAAGCAGAGTTACTGTTACCACCCCAAAGTTGATTATCTAATTTCCCCTTGGGGATCAATAAAGTGTTCTATTCTATTCTATTCTATTGCTATAACATCCCCAAGTGTTTTATTCCCCTTATACTACAGAATTTTTTGAATCAATGATTACAGTTTTGTATTTGTTAATCCATTTGTGGTTATGTTTAATGTTGTGGAACATCCCTGAAACAAGTTAGTTCTTATTTTCGCTTCTGATTCCACACTCCACATTACTCTAAGCCTAATAATAAACAGAAAAACAAAAGTATTGTTATTCAACAAAGACAAATGTATAACTGTTGATATGGTGAAGTTAGGAGATGTTTATGTAACATTTATGGAAGGAGTCTCCAGTGTCAGCAATTTGTAACAGTCAGTTTTCCACATGGGAAAGTCTTCAGGACAGAGGAGTTTGCGTTTTCTGGTTCCTTTGCTTCACATCGGGCCGTATCACATCACCCGGGTGTGGATTATTTCCCTTTTACTGCATGGCTCACTGTGTGTTATTACATGTAAACCAGCTGTTTTGCTGGAGTATTTTTTTAATATACTAATGCATAGCACTGTATTAAAGAGTTAATTCGATTATACTTGATGAACAAATACCATGTTTTAAATATGAAGATTTTGCTAAGATACAATACTGTATGTCCTAAAAGTTGCTTGCATTAAATTTAGGCTATGTTTTGTGGCATTTTGTTGCATTTAGATGCGTGACATTTACCTTCTTCATGCAAACTTCCCTGTCAAAATCCCAACCTACAGTATGTGCTGGTTATATCTGCAAAATCCCTGTGTTTGCCCTCTACCAAATAGTGATGCTTGTCCTCTGTGGCTCGTGGAACAAAGCAGAAAATATAGTTGCTGGCTGCAAAGTGCCGCAGCGTGCGGCGTTTAACATTCCCATCCACTTTCAGCACTCGGTAACCTTGCAGAACTCTGACTTCATCCTGGAACAATGTCAGATCCATGTAGATGAATATAATTAAACAGCCGCTTATCATCCAGCCGAGGGAAGTTTAGCAGCGGGTCAGACTTGTTTGCCTCTCTGTGCTGAAGGTCAGGCCAGGGTTAGACTGGCAGTTTGCACGCGGGGAGTAATGCAAGAGACAGAGAAGACGCACTATGGTCCAACACAACAACATTCTCCAGTTCACAAAATGACTATTTTTATACCGTCTGTTTATATTGGCTCTGTGTCCAACTGTAGTAATGTTCTGTGTTTAAGAACACGTACTACATAAGCGTCTGTTTCCCACACGGAGGGGAAAACTGAAAGTGAAATGATTTCGTGAAATGCCAAATAATCTTCTAAGACAACAAAGAGATTCATGTATTAACTGTGTCCGATTATGGATTTTAATTGCTGTTACAGGAAAATAGTCAACGTCGGCATGATGTGATGCAGCCTGACACAAAACGGAGATGCTGTTACCACCTCAAAGTTGATTGTTTTCCAATAACGGCATGTCCTGAAGTGTTTTATTCCTGTTATATCACATCAATTTGTCCACACCAACAAATTTTAATTTATTAAAGAATATCACTTTGACAGAATGGCACTTTTTGTCCATTTTAAGTTGGAATGCCTGTTAAAAAAAACAAGTTAGTTTATGTTCTCGCTTATGTTATAGCAGCTATAAACAGTCGTTCTCTCAGCAGCATCTTGTTTTTTCTTCTTGTGAAGTTAATAAGACAAAAAGCACAGCTTGTCATGTTATAGACAAACCAGAAAGTGTAAATTCTTGAAGACTTTTCCTGAGGAACGCATATCACTGTTACAAAGTGCTGACACCAGAGACTCCTTCCAGACTGATACTGAAACTCAGCATTGTGTTCATTGACTACAAATTTTTAGATGGAAACATATGAAATCTGAAAGATGACTGAAACAATACCACTTGACCACATGTTGATTCATTTGATCGCCAACAAAACCATTTGCTTTAGCTATTGTATACCATACAACTGAAGGATTTTCATGCTTAAAAACAGTCCTTTGCCATTAGTTGCTCAAATGAGCTTCATGCTGATTGGGGAAAAGCCGGCGGTGAGGTGGGTGAAATGAGCGGTACGCAGACTTGCCTCTGGCTGGAACACTATTTAATTAAGATCTGCCCGTTTCACATGCACACTGCCTGATAAGGGCTCAAAAAACGCACAGCTACAGGAGTGTGTGATCTCTCTTCGGTGGGGTTAATGAAGGTGGTCTTTCTTAAAGTTTAAGATAAAACTTACTGGAACTTTTCTTTTTTCATGTTAAAAGCAAGTGACCTATTTTCCCTCTGTATCCATGTATCTAGTTAACTTCTGAAAAAGCACAGAGTTTCTTCTGTAGTACAGCTAAATGTTTATAATAATTACAGTGATGTGGAAAATCAGGAATCTTGGATACCTAGAGACTTAACATGTCCTTTCCATAAACCATATATTACCAAGATGAGTTATGTTAATGATGTACATATTCTGATTTACAGTCAATGTTACTTTCTTTTTTGAAGCTAAATATAAGCTGATAGCTAAATATTACAGGTGATGAAACTCTGAACACGTCGTTATAATGAATTTAATGTAAAATGACTTAAATTCTGTTCTTGGCAACTGATATCATTTGGCTGATGGATAACCCTCATTAGTACTTTGTTAACAAAAAAAGAAGAACTCCTCCATTCCATCATTCTTCATGTAACAGTCATGATACTTGTGCTGTTGGAGGAAAATAATCAAAGATAGGGTGGTGTGATGCGGCTCAACGTGAAGTGGAATTACTCTTAGAACCCTGATATTGATTATTTTCCTATAACAGCACATCTTGAACAGTATTGTTGTTCTTATGCCGCAACAATTTGCCAATGCTAACAATTCTCACTTTCAGAAACCATTTTTTCATGGTCATTGTCATGGTGGATCCGGAGCCTGTCCCGGAAACACTGGGCATGAGGCTGGAAGCCAGGGCAATTATGAGGACATGGTATACTTTTTAGCCATTTACAGTGCATTTGACAATTGTACAGATATAGTTATAAAGTATAGTTATATCCGTCCACTTGTTATAGCAGCTTTAAACAGTCAGTCCCTTACATCAGAAAAGATGGCCAAATTGTTAGCCAAAGGAGTTGAGTAAATGCTTGTCTGGATCAGAAAGGAATGTTTTTTTTTCACCATGCTCTCTCTTGTAGGAATTTAATATTTAATCCCAGGACACACCCTATACTACGAATAGGTGACCCTTCCTTTTATATTGTGTCAAGGAAACCATGTCCAGGCATCCCACCCATCCATGCCAGGCTTGTAAACTTATCTGTTATGCCACAGGCCACCCTGCAAGCGTAGTACTTTCAGATAAGGTATCTGGCAGTGTATTCTCGGGCCATACCAGAATAGGATGATGTACACGACCAAAATTCCATTCCCTCCGTGATGATTTCCCGGAGGTTAACTGAGCAAGCGTTGGCGTTATGGCAGAAACGCGGCCTCCTCAAGTGCAGGACAAGAACAGCTGGGTGCACGCATGGCCGTCTTTTTGCACGGTGTAAAGTTTCATGCGCTAGCAGGGCCAGCTCCATTTCCTCGGAAGGGGGCCTACACCTCCGAGAACCTGTCATCGTTGGCGTCACAAATGTTCTGTTTGTATCAAGCTGCTCTCGGAATAAGCTGCCCGTCTTGGGTGTCACTGCAAGAAGTGCTAATGTAATACTGTACATAATAATCTGTGCCTTGGCTGTGTCTTACAGTGGCTGTGAACCGGCACACAAGAATACACGAGAATATAAAAACATAAGCAGGAATCTTCAACTGGTGGACCGTGGTCTGGATAAGGATCCTGCAAAGTATTTCAGTGGACTGAACTAAGCATATGGGAAAAAATGCTGATAAACTTATGAAAAAAATGGTTGTAGTACAGCAGTAGTCTCTGCTGTGGTTTATCCAGTCACATATACAGTATGTGATTTATTTAATTAATGGCAGCTAATCTGACCGGAGACTAGCTACAGAGTTTTTCATAGATTTTTGGATCTGATTAGCGAACCAAAAGCATTTGTTTTAAAAAAGTCGAAAACGAAAACAGAATGTTAAAAAGCAATGTACAGAGAAGTGTGCGTTTATTCTATGTCAAATTTAAAATAGTTGTATCTAATCTGTTCAGAGACAGTGGCACTAGTCGAAAGTGGGAATGTGAAGTGGTGATGAGAAACAAAACGTAACAACTTCAAATTGTCTTATTTATATAATTTTTTCATGATTATTATAGTTTGAATTGTGGCACATGTAATAAGTAAGGAAATAGAAATGCGAAAAAAGAAAGAAAGAAAGAAAGAAAGAATTTCACAAATCTGTGCGCATTTGTGCATAGTGCTGGTTTATAATCAAAACAAAATAACAAGTAAAAAAATGTGCTACTGCTACAGCTACATGTGGATTTACAATTGTATTTTTTTTTCTTCGCCCTTAAGCCACAAAACTCTTTGACAGACTTTGACAGATTATATATGGTTCTCTAAGCAGAGGTCTCTAGGCCAAATAAATACTACATTTTGAAGCCATTTGTAACACAGGATCTTTTATGGCACTGGCACCATCACAGACCTTTGTAGGAAGCAGGAAAAATGGGCAAGCATAAAGATCTGAGTGACTTTGAGAAGGGCCAAATTGTGAGGGCTAGATGACTGGGTCAGGGCATCTCCAAAACGGCAAGTCTTGTGGGGTGTTCCCGGTATGCAGTGGTTAGTACCTACCAAAAGTGGTTCAAGGAAGGATACCTAGTGAACCGGTGACAAGGTCATGGGCGCCCAAGGCTCACTGATATGCGTGGGGAGCGAAGGCGGCCTGGGCCGATGAATCATGTTTTCTTTTACATCATGTGTGCATCACTTGCCTGGGGAAGAGATGGCACCAGGATGCACTATGGGAAGAAGGCATGCTGGCGGAGGCAGTGTGATGCTCTGGGCAATGTTCTGCTGGGAAACCTTGGGTCCTCACTGCAAAAACTGTTCAGGAATGGTTTGAGGAATATGTCAAAGAGTTCACGGTGTTGACTTGGCCTCCAAATTCCCCAGATCTCAATCTGAGATGTGCTGGACAAACAAGTCCGGTCCATGGAAGCACCGCCTTGCAACTTACAGGACTTAAAAAGGATCTGCTGCTAACGTCTTGGTGCCAGATACCACAGCACACATTCAGAGGTTTTGTGGAGTCCATGACTCGAATGGTCAGAGGTGTTTTGGTGGCACAAGGGGGACTTACACAATATTAGGCAGGTGGTTTTAATGTTATGGCTGATCGGTGTACACACACTAACACTGAAAAGGAGAAAAACATTTTAAAAATCTGTAAAAAAAATTAAGTAATTTTATGTAACTGGACCTTTAGAAATGTTTGTTGAATAAGTCTGGTGTATAGAAATACAAATAGTATTTTCAGCCAGGCATGAAGGCATAAGGTTAAAGGTGCACAGCCTGGATGAAATGTTGTCTCTCCGTGCAGATAATCCAGACAGCCACTGGAGAAAGGCAGGACATTTGAGATATGCATCAAGCCGCTGTGGAGATTTTTTTGTCTTGCTGATGTTGTTGAAGGGCGGCTGCAGGCAACGTGACCCTCACTGTGCGTCTGACGCCACTCAAGGTCACGCATACTCACCCCCTGACATTCAGCTGCCGGAGAGAGAGAATGAGATGTCGAGTGTATGTGAGAGGAGGGAAGCTATGTGGCTGTGTGTGTGTGTGTATGTGGGGGAAGGGAGAGAACAGGGAGGATGGGGTTGCTGTGAAAGTCGTCTCATGCACTGGGCAGAAGTGAGTTCATGCTGCACTTGACGAGTGCTGCCAGGGCCTCATTTGCTCAGCCGGTTTTGCTCATCTCCCCTATTTGCAGACACCCTGAGACATGCTGTTCTCTGGCGGCCTCTCCACAGGCGTTTTTTTTTTTTTTTTTTAACATGCTGAGTTAGCTTGGAGTCATAGCTTAAAGCGCTCAAACATTTATAAACAGTATTTAGTCTGTTTAAAGTGCATTTACTCCAGTACAGTTTATTTAAGCAGGTGTGTACACAATTCAATCCAATTTTATTTGTATGGCGCTTTTACCCGCATACAGTGGCATCCAGTTGTTTAAGACCACATTAAAAATCCGGGATAATTTTCCATTTAAAACTGGAAATAAACAGAAACTTTTAGAACTGTGAAAAATTAAAACCAAGAAATGTTCAGTATCTTGAATATTTAATATTCAATATACTGCACTAGGTTTTTCTTTATGTTTATACTGGCCATGTTAACTCCTTTACAAAGCCTCAGATTTTATCCCTGCTATTGAAACATGTGTTCAGATGTCACTCCGATCTAACGTGGATCTTCAGGTTTTACACAAACTTGTTTTTGTTCAGTAAAGCAAAAGCAGGACATACAAAATACTAAAAAGTTCTACTTTTCACTCAATTGGTTGCTGATAATATGATTTGATTAATGAAAAATTGTGTATGAAATTAAAAAAGAATGCAAAATAGAAGCACTCAGACTTTTGGCTCTCAGACTTTTGGACACTCACTTTAAAGAAATCTAGATCTAGACTGCTAATTAGCAAGCCAGAGGCAACACTAGCAAGAAAAAACTCAACCCTCCCTCCTGCACCAGCCTGGGAAAACCCATTGGGTATTGCTAAATTCTGGCAAACAGCCAAAAAAAAAAAAAAAAAACCCCCAGCTAGAAACATAAAGATGGGAAATAGGGATTTGCCCAAAACTATAACTTACTTTGGAAATGTTTTTATTTACTTTTTCATCTTTGTGCAAAGTTCATGTTGTGTAAAAAGCCAGTTTAACAAATTGAGTGTTAAAACTGTCAGTCTGCCTAAAAATGACTAAAACCTTGCTAGCTAGGTTTCCTCCCACAGGGAATGTCACGCTTTGATCAAGTTGTTAGATAGGACCTTGAATTTGTTGATAGCAACTTGATTCAAATGCGGGAAGTAACTTCTAATGACCTTTTCATGCTAAAATGTTACAGTTGGTCATTTTTAAATGTCTCCTCAGACGTCTAATTTCAGTCATCTAATTTCAACTTTAATATTAACTATGATTTTCAATATTTCAGTTGCCTCGTTTTTTTTATATCACGCTTTAGTTTGATTTTTTTCTGGCCCAGAAATGAGCTCTACCCACAGCTGGAGCAGAAGCGCTCAGGTCTGCTCAGCTCTTTTCCTTAACAGTCAGCTCAAGGAGGTTCATCAGGTTCGATTTGGAGGAAGGCAAAGTTTTATAAGTGTTTTCATTGCAATTTCAATTAAGTATTACAAACTGCTTCTTATATTTCGGTCTGTAAATTTGTGTAGCGTGAAACCATTCTACCCAAACAGAAAACAAGCTAAAGTATAGATTTCACTTTGTTTTGATATTACACTGATAACAAAAGTAGTAGAATACACCCGGTAGGTATTTGGACACGTTTAAAGCCAGACAAAATGGTTGAGAGTGATTGCAATGGTGTAAACACTGCTCAAGAAGACGACCCCCCTAAAGTTTGCTGACTCGTTTAGCTTTGCAAGTCATGCCATTTCCCCCCCATTAACTTCTTAATCCTGCTTCATTTGTGCTAATTAGCGCTGGTGAGAGCGAGCACTGCCACTGCAAGGCCTCGTCCTGCCCATCCGTCTATGGCAAGGGCTGAGTTACCTCTGCCGAGATGCGTTCATTACTTTTGTCTTTTTTAAGTCCTTCAAAAGTGCTTATTATTATTTAAAGTCAAAGCACGGAGAAGTGTGTAGTCAGCTCTTCTAGGACAGGAAAGCAGTACAGAGACACTGTGAGAAGGCCAGGGTAGGAAATGGGAACCCACCCATGAGGATCAACACTCAGTGCTAGTCAACTGTCCTGGCTACATGCTAACTGTGATAATGGATTCATGAAGGTGAAGGATAGAGTTTAGAGAGGATTAGTTGAATGTGTAAAATGAGGTGAATGTGATGTAGAGAAATCTAATGTATCACCGTATCTGGAGTTCAGTTATATCCGTAACAACTATATATATGAAATTGATCATTAGTATGGCACCATACTGTATCAAAGCTTGTAATGGTTCAATGGTTAACTGATAATTTGAACTGATGTTAGCTAGGTTGCAGATATTACATGGCCAACTTGGTTGCAGGTTTTAATTATGCAATTAAATAAATCAGTTAGCCTAACTTTATCTAGCTAGCTAGCAACCATGCTACCTATAATTACACAATATAACGTTAGCTTAACCCTGACAGCTACATTAGGTGATACAACTAGTAAGATTGTATTTAAGAAGCTAATTAGCTTAGCTAATCTTGCTAACTAACTACTATTATATTTACATATATGCATATCTTGATAAACTGCCTGATCCTGTATGATATATGTACATATATATATATAAGGTCTATGCATGAGCAAGTATTTCCAAATATTCAAGAATGTCTTAATAAACTATCAGGTTTTAAGTAATTTTTGTAGTGGTGATAAAATTATTTGTGCTAATCAAAGGCAAGAGACATGACAGTATGCAAAAAAAGGTTTTATTAAAAACATGTTGTTGTAGCTTACTGTATTTTCAATTTAGATGCCACTTAAATCATATTCAAAAAAAAAAAAAAAAAACCTCAGTTCTATGATGCCAGACACCAATTTTCCAGGCCAAAAAAAGCACCAAGGGTCCTCATAATGTAGGATAATATCAAATGTCCTCATAAAAACATAGCGTTTTTACAGCTTTAATTTGAAAAACAAAAAGAGCTAACCGTATTTTCTTTCAGTTACTGAGGTTAAGGGTGGGTTGAGATTTAGGTGTAGGCACGATATTAATGTGCTGTATTAATCATTAAATCAGTAGAAGGTCCTCATAAAAATAGGAACCCACTGTGTGTGTGTCTGCATACGGCTCCTTGCTGTTTAATACTGTTTCAAATCAAAAATAAGCTGATGATCTGTTTGTATGATTGATGATCGTGCGATCTGTTGCAAATTATAGGTTTATATTAATGTGCTTGTTGTGATACGTTATCGTTTCTGTAGTAACTGCTAATTCATATAATCTACAATGTATAATATACAGATTTTTAAAGGTGCTGTTATTAAACAACAATAACAAAAAACATACAATTGATATGAGGAAGTTTTCTAGAGAAGATGTTTATTTAACATTTAGGGAAGGAGTCTCCAGTGTGAGTGCTTTGCAAAAGTCAGAGTTAAAGCTGTAACTGAGTTTTTTGAGCACTTTGTGTTTTATAAAGACCAAAATGGACCTCACAATGATAGGATATTGTCAAATGTCATAGAAAGTAGTGCTTAATCTTTTTTTTTTTTTAAACAAAAAGAGCTTTTGGTTACTGAGGTTAAGGTGTAGCACAGCATTAATTAGCTGCAGCAATCATCATGTCAATGGAAGGTACTCACAAATATAGAAAAATATAGTCTGCCTATGAATTATATAGAAATAACTCAATCCTTATTGTTTAGAAATGTTTCAAAAGTTCAACTTAAAAACAAAAAATTAAAAAAAGCCTAGTTACTCCCTAACTGTACAATCGTTTTGCTACTATAGACAAGAATTTGTCGTTTGTAAACCATCCCGTGAGGAGAGCAGACCTACGTGTTTTATCTCCTCATGAGGAAACAGGCGTTTACACATCACTGCTATGATGAATGTGTCTGTGATTTTTAACGGATGTCAGCTTTTTAAGTTAGCAGACGCTTGGACGTGTGTTTTATTATTCATGTTACCTCTACAGCTGAAAAATAAAAAAAGAGGAACTCACAAAAGCAAGCTGTCTGCACATTTACTTTCATTACCCAAATCTGAGCTTTCTTCCCACATGGAATTCCCAGAAACTAGAAACACGATGTGTGTCGTCGTCATGGCAAATATTTGGGAGCCCCAGATGAATTAAAACACTTCAACTTTGCATGTCTTATTAAATCCGGTATTAAGCGATGGCACAGAAACATCTGAAACATCTGTTTGGCATAGTTTAGGAAGTAGATCAAACTGCATATATAAGGATATTTTCTACCATGTTAGATGTGCCTCAAGCCCTTAAATAGTCTAGGAAAAAACATCAGCAGGGAAGAATATATCCCTTTTACAGCAGAGTATTATTGCTTTGTTACTGTATTTAAATCTGTTATATTAAGTACCTCTGCAAGTTTTTATTTCATCTAAAACTTTTCAAAAGAACAATCTCTGCTTTCTACTTCTACATTTCCAAACTACATCACTGCATTTCCCTATAATTTATTTATTTATAAATTCATAAGGTGAATTTTTACCATTTAGCCTCAAGGAGTCGTGTAGCTTCAAGCATTTTTATAACAAATCTAAACTTTAACAGATGTGACAGTGAGAATCAGACCTAATACCCATCACTGTAATCTGTCTGCTGCTCTGTACACAAAGGATTTATCACAGAAGTTTGTATTGTCACAACTAGCCATTAGCGTTCAGCTAGTATGTATTGTAATAGTTACTGTCATGCTAGATAACAGTTGAGATATTAACAATAAAGTTAGTCTTAGCTAATATTTTCCCACTTGGTTCCTTGGTGAAAGAGGCACTAATTTACTATCACTAACTAAAATTAGTGTGTGATTTGAATTTGATTTCTGAATTTTGATTGGTGTAGGAACTGAATAACAAAATGCATTATTGGTTGAAAGTTGTGGGCCTGTTGTTTAATTTCAACCTTAACTTCAACATTGAGCAGACCAAAACCTTTGCAAAATACCTGTTTGTGAACCTACAAGTGTGAAGCTACAACAGGAATCATGATTTTTTTTTCCCCGGAAAGCTAAGGGCATCTGTGACAACACACAGCTTAATATCTCTGTCCCAAGTCATTTCTACACAATATGTAAGACATGATTGTTCATGTTGCAGGCAGAGTTGCCAGGGTCACTTTTTTATTTTACTATTATTTTTTTTTTTACAGCAAATTGATTAAGAAAAAAAACAAGTCCATGGTTGATGCTTTTTTTTTTTTGTGGGGCTAATTTAAAAACAGTGTGCGGCTGCTAAGATCTTGTTTAAAAGCCAATAATCTGAATTAAATCTAATCGATTTCCACAAACAACAGGCTGTGGCAAATAAAGGGAAAGTGTAAGTGCAGACAGTATATCTACGATGTACACAACCATTTCTGTTGTAAGATAAATTGTAAAGATTAGGAGAGGGAAAAGTGGATTAAGGAGTGGATGATAAGGCATATTGCAGATAATGTAAATCAGAAATGCGTGCGCACCACGGTGACCTTGTTACCCACGCAAAGATTGAGAAAAGGAAGAAAAATGTGTCTTCCTTCTCCAATGACTGGACGTTTGGGGCTAGTTTCAGTTCTTTTTGTGTGGTTTTTGAGATGTAGTTGGGTTGACAACTTTGCTGAGACCTTGCAGATGCTTAATGCCCAACTTGAGTAGAGAATATAAAGATCTACTTCAACTTTAACCAATTTATTTAGATGAAAAGATTTTTAAGCTAAGAATTTTCAGCACTTTGACCACTTCTCTTTAAGAATACTTCATAAGATACACAAGTTTCGAAAGACTGCATTCTCCTTTTTGCTTTACTTATAAATGTCATGTAATTGTTCCGTAATTAAACAGAAAACAATCCAGTGATTCAACCGAGTTGTGTAATTTATGCAAACTTCACACAGTGCATTGCAAATGATCAGACTTATGCTCGTCATCTCTGATTTTATATTAAAGTGGCGCTTTCAGTTTAAGTCTCACAGTAGTGGCGTTATCTAACTTGCCTTCAGCCCTATTCTGTCAGAGCTCGGTCACATCCTTGAAAACTCTCTGTTCTTCCGGCGCCTGATTTTGGCTCTTGATGACTGCGGCGGCTTCGCTGTCTTATTAACTTCTCTCCCATCTAGGGAGAAGGCAGGGGACCCAGGCGCTCTCTTTCCTTTAATGTGCTGGCTTTTCTTCAGTCATTTAATTAAGAATGGGGAGATTATTCAACCCACAGTCAGCTCCCTCTCCCTTCCAGGGCCTCATTTATCTCTGATTAAACTTGTAATATTCGGCAACTGTAGTTTGCCGGCTGTTTCCGGGGATGGCAAAGAAACAGAAGAGATTGTGACAGTGAAGAAAAGGTTGTGAGAGTGGCCTCGAAAAAACATGCTGAAAAGTACAGCAGAAGATGAGTGTTTTCCCGGAGATTGCCTGTCCTTCATGTGAGGAATAAATGACTTGGGGGTGTTCTGTTATAGAAAAATAATCAATGACAGGGTAATGTGATGATGCTGAATTACTGTTCCTACCCAGAATTTGATTAATTTCCATTATACAACATTTAGTTCCAGTCCACTAATTTGATTGGTCGAGCAGCGTTCCAAGAGAGCTTATATTTAGTATAACTGCACTGGAACATTTCACTGTGTGTATCACTCCGCTCCTCTGTGTTCACCACATAAAATTCCACTTCCTAGGTTGAAACAGTTACTACAGTAGAGTTAGCGACATCATCAATGGATATAACAAACGATGCAGTTTTTCATGAATATAACTTTTGAGTAAAGATATGACAGCCTGTCTGATTTAGAAGAAGGGACATCAATTTCACTAGAAACACCTTTAATGGGAACAATGTATGCTTCGGATCATTACTGCAAGTTGCCCAGGCCCTAAGGCAGCAAAGCATCCCCACACCATCATACTGCCACCACCATGCTTGGCCGTAGGAATTTTGTGGAATTCGGTGTTTGGTTTACGCCAGATGTAACGGGACCCCTGTCTTCCAAACAGTTCCACTTTCGAATCATCAGTCCACAGAACATTCTCCCAAAAGGTTTGTCTGGGTTAGCAGTGGTTTTCACCACGCCACTCTTCCACGGATGCCATTTTCGCCCAGTGTCTTTCTGATAGTGGAGTCATGTACAGTGACCTTTTCTGATGCAAGAGAAGCCTGTAGTTCCTTCAGTGTTGTCCTTGGCTCTTTTGTGACTTCCTGGATGAGACGTTGCTGTGCTCTTGGTGGAATTTTGGAAGGTAGGCCACTTCTGGGAAGGTTCACTACTGTCCCGAGTTTTTTTCCATTTGGAGATAATGGCTCTCACTGTGGCTCTCTGGAGTCCCAGAACCTTTGAAATAGTCTTGTAACCCTTCCGAGACTGATGTATTTCGATAACCTTCTTCCTCATCATTTCTTTCTGGAATTTATTTCAACTTTGGCATAGTGTGTTACTGGGTAAGACCATTTAACCATTTAGGTGTTTATTTGATTGAACAGGGCTGGCAGTAATCAGACCTGGTTGCGTCAAATCCAGCTGAACCCCATTATCTTCAGTTTCATAGATTTGGGGAATTAGTAACTATGGTGGCAAATACTTTTTCCCACAGGCCCAGTTGGTATTGGATAACTTTTTTGCTTCAATAAATAACATTATCATTTAAAAACTGTATTTTGTGTTTACTAAGGTTGCCTTTGTTTTATGTTAGAGTTTGTTTTAATTTCTGAAACTAGTATGAAATTAGTACTAATTAGATATACTAGTAAAACTAGTACATCTCATCTAGTATGAGATATACATAAAAACTGAAGACATCAGGATGGGGGCAAATACTTTTTCACAGCACTGTACGTTATAATGGGTATAAACAGTTGTTCTGACACCAGCCTTTCCTTTTCTCTCTCTCTTGAATTTCCTGAATCTTACAAAGCACTGACACTGTAGACTCCTTTCCCCCAACAACTACACATATATATTTTCTTGTTTACATGGAGTGTCATACACATAAAGTTCTTATGAATGAGTTGTTACTATAAAAATGGTAAAAAGATTATCAAAAAGAGTGCATTGATATAAACCTGTGATTTGCAGCTGCACTACTTTCAGAGCTGCTGTTATAGAAAATATGAAGTGTTAGAGTGTTAGCTCTTTTTGGGGTGCTACACTCCTATCACAGGTCCTGATATCTCTCTGGTGTGTGTGATTGACTCAAATAGATCCACACGCACGCCACAAAAAATATACGCGGATGCATTTCCGTCATGGTCCCAATCGAGGTGCTAGAACCCGAGCCAGGTTCCTGAGCAGCCGAGCGTGACACCGGTTGTAATAGTTTGTTATGAGCCAGATAAAGTAGGAGTGAACGTAGCAACCTCACACTCTCTCCATGCCCTTTCGGGTGGAAATGGTTAACATATCGCTGTTATTGGCACTCACAGCTGCTCGTCCTTTCAGCAGACAGCAGGGGATGTTTTTTTCCTCACTACCTCCCTACCTCTATCGCCGACTTTCTACAGCCCCCGCTTTGTGTGACAGCTGCCTAATTGGGCATTCTCCCTTCGTCGCGAGGCTGCCTCCCCCGGCCCCGGCTGCTGACGAATGGCAGTGGATTACAGATGAGGACACGCTGACCCGTTCGACCTTCCCCGAGCAGGGGGAGGGGCCTGTCAGGCAAAGGGAGGAGGAGCTTGGCGTTTTAGGTCACTGGAGGATGAGGTCACGAGAAGGTGGAAGATCTGCCAGGTGGCTGGTGACAAAATGTCACCTGATGTCAACATGTCAAGGGCGCGTTACACAACGTACACAAAATGTGTTTTGCCCTAGTTTTCTTTCTTCTCTATCTAGAGCGTAGAGAATGAAATTTTCAATGCAGTTGATTTCTGAGCCCCTGTTTTGTTCGTTTGTTTTCACTCGCTCTCATTTGCATGTCGCTCTCTCTCTCTCTCTCTCTCTCTCTCTCTGTCAGTCTCTGTTTCCTCACCAGCACCCTCCTGCTGAGTAGGAAACAGCATCATGGAGGTCAAATCCTTCTGTCTGGGAGTGATAATGATGCTCATTATGTACTCAGTAACCCTTTATTGCTCTGGCTGCGTCCTTATTGACAGAATAAGGACATTGTATTTCTGTCTCCTATCAAACGCACAACTGTGTGTTGTGAACTAGACAGTCTTTACATAGTGGAATAACAGATAATGTAGGGCAGTCATATTTACATATTCATAAGCAATAAAAAATCTACATTTGAATGTTTAATATTCCAGTTTCTATGTGTAGATGACTAACGTCAGTGACCCATATGTCTCTTGATGTCCAAAAATGTGTCTGAAAAATGCATATCTGTTATACATTTTTAAAAATGATGTCCCAGTTACATGGCAAAAACATAATTATACCACAGCGCTGTTGAATTCTTGAATCTGATTTGCAAGAAGGTTTAGATTAATTTTCTATCACAAGGCAAACCACAGATTTATATTAAAGTGCTTGCTCTAGTACTTTAACGTTTCTTACGCAGGGACTTGCCTCGTACACACTGTACATTAATGGATTAAAAAAAACGTGCAATTGTTAATCATTTTTCTGTAAGGAGATTTAGCAATTTTGGAAGGAGTCTCCAGTGTCAGGTAAAGGAGTTCTTTGAACTTTTCTGTCATGGAAAAGTCTTCAGGACAGGAGGGTTATTCAGTAACATGACGAGCTGCATTTATTTTATTTTACTAACTTCATGAGAAAGAAAAAAGAGAAGCCAGTGAGGGAACGACTGTTTATATTTGCCATATTATATTATATGTAAGTGATAACAGGAACTAACTTGTTACATGGATGTTGCACAACATTAAAAGTAACTATATAATGAGTAAAAAATATGAAGAGATGTAATTGCTATGGCGTAAGAGGAATAAAACACTTCGGGGTGGTGAGAGTAACTTCATCACTTCACTTTGTCACAGTTAATAAATGAGTACAATTGAGTCTGTAATCTTGAGGGATTGTTTTAGTATTTGATTATGGCATGTCACATTAATTATGCTATTAGATTTATATGCTGGATGCTTCCTGAAATACTGAATTACTGAAAACTCTTGTTGATGATGGCGTGGCTTGATTTTCATGGCTAACAAAAGAAAACCAATGATTCCAAATGCTATTTCATGCTCTTATATACCGCATTATAGAGCCAGCTAGCAGGTTGCACTTCATTCTCTTTCTCTACGAGAGAGGAAAAAGTAGGGATTGCTAAGTGCTGCAGGGCGAACTCGGGCAATAACGGTCGTGTCCATTCGAGCATCTCAGCTTGGCTTAAGCTTTCATCCCTGAGCATAGTGAAACAGCCATAGCCCACCTTTCTGGCTTCCTGTATCTCAAACACACACACACACACAAATACACAGTCACACACTTCAGCGGTATAAATGTGAGTGTGTGGCGACGCAGTGGAGCATCCTCAGAGGCGGAGAGGAACCCGCCTGCGCCTTGCTCTTGTCACCGTGCCAGGATGCAATATCATTCAGGCGAGGTGGAAAGCCGTCACTAGTAAAATATGATGAATTATCCTCACCCAGCGGAGATTGGCGGTGGAGATTTGTATGCACTTGAAAAAGTGAAATGAGGGTTAGGATCAGTGTGTGCATGTGCAATGTGTGTGTGTGTGTGAGTGTGTGTGTGTGGGCAGGAGAGACGGGAAGCAGTGGCAGGGTTACTGCAGGTTTAATGGTGACCTTGTTGTGCGAGCACTTAGCTGCTGTTCTGTGCTGAGTTGCACTGAGCAAGCTCTCTAATCCCATACTGTAGCACGCGCGCACACACACGTACACACACTTGATTAGTGGCAGTGGTTATCTGCACAGAGGACGAGCTGTTGCCCTTTGGCTACTGCTCTGGATCGGGGCACATTGAGGTGTCAAGCCCAGAAAGGAAGACAGGAAGAAAAAAAATAGGAGAGGGAGAAAGAGAGGAGAGAGTGTCTAACTGAGGGAGAGGGGGTGCTGTGCAGACATTAGTATTCAGACCTGCCTTCCAGCCTGCAGAGCAAATTGATTACCACACTGTACCTGTTCTTGGCAGCAACACTCAGCATCATGGTAGGTCTCTATACTTGGTGTTGGGATGATTGAACGTCTGGCTGAGGAACTGACATGAGATACAAAAGTGTGCTGTTTACATTCTGATAGAATTAGCCTACCTAGAATTACCTACCTAATTCCTGAACCTAGTAGAATTAGCATCTACCTTATTTAAAGCTGCTGTTTATATTTCTTCAGGCCCAGAAATAAGCCCCACCCCCAGATGTGGGTTGGTGTAAACACAGCACACTTATGACCACACAGCTAGTTTGTGAGACTAGGAAAAAAAATATATTTTGAATTTCTGGCTGAAGCCAGAAAGACCAATCAAATAATTTGAGGCTCCTAGAAAAGTGTTTGAACATCTGGCTGAGAAACTGATATGAGTTACAAAATGTCCTGTTTACTTTCCAATAGAATTAATATACACTGTATATTTTTTATTACTACATGCCTAGTTGGGATTCATTAAAGGTGAGGTTTGTAATCTCTAAAAGTATTTCTAGACCTTTAATAGTTATATAATTTCAAATATTCCTTAAGATGACTGGCTCACAGCAGATCCATGTAAAAGATCTACCTCTTTTTTTTTAATTAGATAAAACTAACGTTTATATTTTTCAGGCCCAGAAATCAGCCCCGCCCCCACAAGTTTGCACAAGTGTAAACAACAGCAATCACACTTGAGTGCTGATTAAACAAGTAATTCATTTTGAAACTGCCCAAGTTGTGAATGTTGACAAGCATCAAATTAAATTTCAGAATAATCAAATAAAATTTTGAAATAATCACCTGTACACAATTAAAATAAAACAAAATTGCAGCTGCACAACACATTACAAATTCAGTTAATTAAATTCCACTACAAAAAGCCACTACAGAACCTGATCATGTCTCTCTATTTGGATGAAATGACAATGGTCTTATCTCTTTAAACAAGCTTTTCTGAAGCACTTGGATGTAACAGTGTGTAAATTTGAATCTGAATTTAATGAAATGTTTTTTTCTTTGTATGGAAGTTATATATTTGTGGCACAAAATATGGCCCATATTTTATGCCACCGTGTTTTTACTTTTCTCATTTTGTACAACTTTCTAGTTGAATCAAAGGAAGACAGACAGAACGCTAAGGCATGCTAGATTATGTTTCATACTATATATTGCCGTTGATTACTTTTATGAGTTATGTGGGAATTTGTATACTAATACTACTGAATCCATATCACGAGAAGACATGGAAAACATTTCTAAAGTTTCTAGAAACGGCACAATTAGAGCAAGCATAAATCCCTTCTTGGCTGTTTAGTCATCATAAATGACATCAGACTGAAGAAAAATCTGGGCGTTTTTTCAGTTCATTTATATATATTTCCACTATATACATATTTTAGTATATAGTATATATGTATACTGTATATTTTAAACCTTATGATATAAAACTGAAACTTATATTTGTGCTTAAATAATTAAAATCTGTGCTGTAGCAACAGCAGTCTTTATAGTGTTTATTTAGAGTGTAGAGAGAGGAAGTTGCTGATGACATGAGCAGATTTGAACCCAGCGAGCTCGGAGCCTTTGATTAAACCCTGTGGGACGCCTATATGACTGATTGCTATCTTCTTTTACAGTAAATAGCGACACGGGGAGTTTTTGTCAGCTCGAAAAATCTTGTTTGTAGAACATACGTATCTTTTTAAACATCAGAAAGAAGTCGGTACAGCTTAAGCGCTTGCGTTTATGAAACAGTGAATTGTCTCTATTAGGCTATTAGGCTTCCAGCTTGGCATAAGATTCCCACAGTGACCAATAATATGGACTGGAAATATTGAGGCAGTTGATATTTTGTCGGCTCGGAGTTGTCTTGTGTCTGATTACATCACGTTGAGCCAATAACAATAACAACTATCCTGGCGTTTATTAGGCTGTAATGGCTCTGGTTAATGACAGAGGGGATAAAGACAGTGTATTTTATTGTTTGCACATTGTCGGAGACTATTATCAGGATTTTTCGGAGGTCGTTCACGTTAATGCTCCTCGCGAATACACCCTAGTTGCTGTCTTATGGATGTTTTCACAGTGTATAGTTATATTTTATTTATAACACTGTATTTTCTCACAGCAATCCACAGTGAGTTATATTCATTTTTGATGTTATTACATCTTTCTCCAGTGTTCTCTATGGCAGGTCAGTAATTGCGTTTCTCAGGCCCACTCCTAGCAGTTCAGATAGCCCAGGTCTTAATGTCTTAGCACAGTTCTGTGGAATAATCAGCAGCTAATAGTCCCAGTCTGATTCCTGCAGCTACCGTAATTTCCCTCCAAGGAAATTGAGCCATTTTCCACAGACAATTAGGAGTTAGCTGAAAATATTTAGCTTATCCTGCGTCTCGGCTGTTATCATACAATATTTGGCCTTGACTAATACAAAGTACTCAGTGTGAATGTAGAATCTTTTGAGACACCTGCAAGTGAGATGAGACCTAATTCAAATCTTGTGACTTCCTGTCATCAGGATAGCTTGTGTGTGAATAGAAGCCAAAACATTATCAGGATAGATGTGCTGACAACTTTTGAAGCACAAGAGCGAGAGTAATGAGGCCAACAAACAAGAGGAACAGGAGAAATTTCTGGAATTTTTAGCGATTCAGACATGACAGAACTGACTTTGACTGACAAAATAATGAATTTACAGGAATTTTCTAAGCTAGTCCCCAGCATTGAATATCATGAGCAGAGAAAAAAAACACTGATGAGAAACAAGGTTATGTGTCAGAAATGGAAATTCTACAAACTATACATGCTACACAAAACAATATATTATATGTAAATGTGCGTTTGTATTCTCCGTGAGATTACAAGCTGTGTGTTAACTTCAAGAGAGAGGAAAATGTTTATAGCTGTTGTAATATAAACAGTAACAGGAAATAACTTGTTTTATGGAGGTTCCACAACATGAATGGATAAAAAGTGTGTTGTTCTTTACCAATTAAAAATTCTAATCACTGGCAAATTGTTGTGGTATAAGAGGAATAAAACATGTCAGGTGTGGTGTGTTATTGGAAAATAATGGACTTTAGGGTGTTGAAATTACCTATGCTATTCATAAGGCTGCATCAAACCCCAGGTTGTTGATTATTTTTCTATAACAGCACACCCTGTTGTGTTGTATTTCTCATACGGCAGATAAACTAAGCTTATATGCTGTTAGCAATACTCCTCTGGTCTAAGGTCATGCTGTAATTCCTGACACAACTCTGAAAACAGTGCTGTTTATTTCACTCGAGCCATGTGCAGATTCCTCCGTTTTGGATGAGCAATGTAGGTCAAACTAATGCCTTTAACTCCAGCCTGATTGGTGGAGCACTAATGAGGGACTCCAGCTGGAAAATGGCAGCGTGTGATGCCCGTCATGCTTCTTTAGAAGTAGGTCACAGTGACCCAGTTTGAGAGGTGCCATGATTGACTGAGTCATGAAACGTTATCTTAGGAATGTGTTGTTGCAGCTCCAGCGTGCAAGCAGAGCTTAAGCACCGCGCTTGCTGTGTTGATGTCGAGACGTGCCAACCTTGAGCTCCCATTTAATGCTGAGGCCACATCTGCGCAGCAAAGAGTTGTCAGATGTTGGATGTGTATGCGCAAAAGCAAGGGCGGGTTTGTCACTTTTTATTAGGGCCTAATGCTTGTATGGACGCCAGCTGTTGCATCAACTCAAACAGCCCTGGCTCAGGGAATGACCTTGACTTCAAACAGGAGCAGGTTCTGCCTCTTTTGCCTCATCATGCATTTTAAATAGCATAAATGGAATACAATTTTTGGACCGTGGACATAATTTATTATGTGGTATTTTTTTCCCGGGGTCAATTAATCTTCAACCTTGCTCTTGACAAATGAAGGATCCAGTCCGGATATCAAGCCCTTTCCATTAATATCAGGCTGCTCATTTAGCAGGGATTTTTTTTTCCCCCAGGATACATGTTCAGGCGTGTCTTCACTCATCTCTTATGGTGATAATGTAATGACGTTGTAGACCTGAATAGAACAGCCAATACAGGGTCATAAATAACCAGGGTTTTAAAGATTCTCAGATAGAATAACCGCTGCTCAGTCACATTCATGAACTCACTCCAGTGTCAGTTTACAGATTTTTCTATGGATTCTCTTTTTGTGTTAATACTGATCTTAAAAACGATTAAAATGCCTGAATTCTAAAGGGATTAAACATCACTGGGTAGCATTTTATTTTAATTTTTGAAATAAAATAATGCATATAAGAACCTGACTGCTGGTGTTTGCTATATAACTAGCACATTCAGGAACCAACATTAGTCTGGTTCCTCCCTTTAGAAATGTATAAATAAAGCATGCATAAATAACACTGCACTATACTGGTATATGTCCATCATCATTTTCTATCATCCATATACAGGGGATATACTGTGTATATATTGCCTTTATTAAGTGAAGAACTTTAAATTATTGATAATTTAATTATAAATAAAAGGCCCTGGCTGCTGTCTGTCAGGTTACAACATTATATTTATGTACGACTTTACATTTGCGCTCCAGTGAGCAATGTTTGTGTTTATTTAAAACCATGTATGTGTGTCATTACATTACATTGTTTTTATTGTGTGTGTTATACTTCATTGTGCAGCAGAGACATCAAAGCTGGTTAAATATATCCGTCTAGAAGTTTAATCCTACTCCTGCCAACTCCCAAAGGAGTTCTGATATGCTCCTGCAGACACTATTGACCAATCTCGCCTTTTCCTACAGAAAATTTGACCAACCCTACTGTTATTGCAGTTATTATTTTTGTTTGTACCTCCTGATCTTTTCTATTGAACATAGATGGTCGTATTTCCCAAAATATAATTTTTTTGTTTGAACATCAGTAGCTATAGTTCAGCAGGTTATACTCTAGTACTGTAGTGCTTTAAAATCATGATCCTTGTGCCCCTTTTTAAGTTTGAGCACCTGTCCATCCTGTAGAAACCTTGGAAAGGTGTGATTAAAAATATATTCTCAAACCAAACATAAGCACCGAAGGGAACCTGCTCTTAGTCCTGTGTTTGTCGTATCTACATGTATGTGTGTGTGAATAATCGAGTATTGTTTCACACATCCACATTGTGTTAACATGCATAACAAGGAAAAAGAAGCCAGTTGACCAAGACAAGGGAAGATTTTTTAAAAACTTCCCTTTCCATAACTAACAGCAGTGTTTCGACATTCTGCAGTTTTAATCAATAAAAAAGATTTATCTTTTGCCACAATCCAAGATGTACTTTTTTCAGCTACAACTCTTTGTGAGTGCTTCACTACAAAGTACACGATGAACCCCTGATGTTTTATAGTTATGTAGTGGATAGGCAAAATCTATTGAGGTATATTAAAAATCTAAATTACTGGAAGTCTAACTTTGTGAAGACACTTTTCTGTGCTTTCAAAATGATCCAGATCAGAGGCCGCTCAGTTCGTGTTCAAGGCTGTTAGTGGCTTGTGACACTCACCACCATTGCTTCATGGAGCAGTAGCTTGACAAGGTCATGAGATCTCCTTCCCCTTTATGGTCTCTGGAACGCAAAGCCAGCAAAGGTGCCAATTAGTGTTAGCTGTGGTTAGCTCTGACATTTCACCGATTGCTGAGCTATATTACTTGCCTTGGGTCTCATTTAGTATTGATAACATCACGGCTTATTATTTTTTTTAGAATTGATATTGAAATAACTGTCAAATTAGCTGGAAATTTAGAGACACTGATCCATTTACCGCCATGTTTATGAGAGGAGAGGAAACAAGAATTGTAGAATGCAGAATCTAAATACAAGCTGACTTCTGACCGGGCAGCTGTGTGATTATTTTGGCAAGAGTTCTGTCATAACCTTTAATCTTTCTTGTTTTTGCTTAATATCCATCAACTCAAGCAAAACTCTCTCAGAGTTTAATAATAAGATTCAGAAGGCTAATATGTGTGGGTTTTCTAAAAAAGAGAGTAACATAAAAAAGAAATGGTGGCTCAGTGGCTTTGTGCTACTAATCAGAAGGTTGTCAGTTCAACTCCTAGCAATACCAAGCTTCCTCTGTTGGGTCCTTGACTCTAAACTGCTCTGTTGTGTCCTGTCTCAAGTGTAGGTCATTTTGGATAAAAGCATCAGGCAAATGAGCAAATGTAAAAAAAAATAATAATAATAATTAATTAAAATGCAAAATAAAAAAAAAACAGGTTTATTAGTGACAGCTTCTCAAGCAAGAATTCTATATTACCTTTAATAGGTATTGCAGCTGACAGAAGCTGGGATGAGGGGTGCAGAAGGACAGAACTCATCAAATGCCTCTTAGAGCGTGAGCAGGGCTAATCCTTGATCATAATCTTTTGTGTGAGTTGACTCCAGGCTGACTTCATGCTTAATGTCCTTCTGCAGTTGTCCTTGTGCATCAACAAACTGTTGCTAGCCAACCTGATGAGAAAAAATATCAGTTTTAGTTAGACTTCCTATTTCATTTCCACAGATGAATGTTTGAACATTCTTTATTTTATTATATACGGAACAATTTCTGTATGAGCAGTATTGTAATTTTTTTTTTCTTTTTTATCGTACAGGACCACGTCCAACTGTGCCTGTGGTCAGGAAATCATGGTATGGCCAGTTGCCTGAGTTGGTGCCCAAGAAGCAAACTTGTTGCACATCCACTAAGATGGAAACTCACAAGAATCAGAACACCATGACGATGGTCATATCTCTGCCATAGTAAAAAAACAAAAAAAAAACAAAACAAGAATATATTTGCGCAACATCTTCTGTGACAGGTAAATACCCTGTAAAATTGCATTTCATCTCTCAAACCAGTGTGGACTGAAAACGTATATTGTGAAGCAAAAAGCCATTGGATCTCTTGGTGGAAACTATCTGAACATTTTTCTTCTCTGTTGTGGTGGCCAGCCATAGAAGGGACCATAATATTGAACATGACTCATGGGGAAGAGACTGGCCCTGAGACACACCAGGATTCTGCTGTTCTAACATATCTGGAAGGCTTACTCATGCATCGGGTAGCAGGAGCACAAAGTGCCACAGCAACACAACAAAGTGAGGCTGAAAAAGGCAACGAGGAGCAGAAAAACAAAGAGACACCAGGGCTTACATTGCCCAAGCATAATGCTCAGCAAGAACAGGATAAAACAACTCCCCAAGGAGGGTCAACACATCATGTGAAAAAAGCTCGGCTGCTTCGCTCTGAAGTCTGGACTGAACATGAGAGCCAAGTGCGACAAATGTCCATGCCTTCTCCTGAGCTCAATGGGAGGAAGCAGGAACACTGTGGTGGCCTGAATGGTTCACTGCAGTGTAAAGGAGAGAGCACATTGCTGGCAAGTCTGCTTCAAAATTTTAGCACAAGGCTCCAAAATGTGGCCCTGTCACAGCAGATTGTACAAAACTTGACACCACAGAAGGCATCCAGTTCAGGCAGTAACCCCAATAAAGAGGACAAGATACTGGAGCATGGCCATGGATCTGATGAATCTGGTCTGCGTTTGGCCGGAAACGGTACAGTGCAGAACAATACCAGCAGTCAGATGTACCACCACCGACAACCCAGCCAGGAAAGGTTATCAAAGTCTCCAGGAGCACTACAGCGCAGTGCTCGGTCCTCCTCATCAGAATCCCTTCATTGCACTGAGCGTCTAAAAGCTGTAGCCAGTCTAGTAAATATCAGGTCGAGTCCGGCTCCTTCGCCAAAACCCAGTGTGGCCTGCAGTCAGCTGGCCCTGCTGCTTTCGAGTGAGGCTCACCTGCAGCAGTATTCCAGAGAACATGCACTTAAAGCTCAACTAGCTGGGCGATCTGCCAGTGAAAGGCTTGCAGCCATTGCCACACAGCAAACTCAAGAAAAGAAACAGCCTACAATATCTCAGTCAAACCATGATGGACTTAGCTCCTTACAGACCAAAAATGGGATACATTCTCAAATGCCAACAAGCTCTAGCAGACAAAGTCAAAGCCTACGTACAGGACAAAGTAGGCCAGTGGGTTCAGTGCGGAGAACACATCCCTTCAGGGAGCGCAGACCTTTTGAAAGGCATGGCAGGCCATCACAGAACTGCAGCAGCCTGCTCCTTCAACTTCTCAACAGCCACAACACACCACAGAGAGTTATTTCTCAGGAACACCTGAAAGAGGATGTCAACATCTTTTCTAGTCGAGGGTCTCCTATGTTCTCAGACAGTGAACACTCAAATTCCAACAGTCTACCAAAAGATAGCAGTGATGCTGAGAGTACTCGCTCCAGTTGCTCTCCTATCGACCTGTCTTTGAAGAACAAAGTGAACATCTCAACACCACTCTCTTCTTCATCCTCACCTGCACTGGACAAGGTCACAGAGTCTCTGAAAACCAGGTGGACATCAGAGAGTCCAACTTTAAAATTCCCTACAGAACCCAAAGAGTTACACACTTGTTCAGAGATTAAGCCCCACCACAAGGTTACTCTTTTGGAATTGCTCCTCGATCAAAAACACATAGAGAAGACAAACAAAGCTCCTGATAATCCAGATGTACAGCCTAAGATCATACCTAAGGTCACTAGTGCATCAACAAGTAATCACACTCTTTTTTATCCAGGTCAGTGTAAGGATACAAGAGAACCTAGCCCTAAATGTAGAATGAATACCAGAAGTCCTAAATTACTGCCAACATTTGCCCAAGGCAGAGATTGTAACATCCGTGCATCTCCTTACAATGTATATAACTCTCCTCATACACAGTCAGTACCCTTGGATCTGTGTAAGAATAAACCACTTGCAAGTGGTCCAAGTGTCAAAGAAGGAGCTTTTAGTGCTAGTAAACTGTTACAAAATTTAGCTCAGTGTGGAAAACAAAATGCTGCCAGTTCCCCCACACCGAAGGCTTCTCTGCCTCCAGTCAAAAGACAGACTGAAGAGTTTAGAACTTCAAAGTCTTCAACTTTGTTAGAAAAGCTTGCTGTACCAGTTCAGAAAAATAACACCCCTCATGCGAAATCGGTAAACTCTCTTGTGGCAGAATCTGCACAACATAATTCAGAAATTGAAAATCTCCTTGAGAGGCGTACAGTCCTACAGCTTCTTTTGGGGAATAAATCTCAAAAAGAACGAGTTGGCAATAAGCGAAAGGGAGAATCTGGAAAGCAAGAAAATCATTCAAAATCCCACAATACATTGAACAGATCCTCAACAGATCTTGCAGTGAAAACTGAGCCTGTAGCAGATGAAATGTGTAATGATGAAAAAGTATCACATCAATGGCAGAACAAATTAGCAGAGTCACATAGGCAGAGCCCCCACACTCTCAATCAGGGAAGTATAAAGCAAGAGCCACTTTCCCCAGTGGCTGTCCCCAGAGATGGTCTTCTTTCTCATCTCCTGCATCAGAAGCCTAGAAACCTAAAGCCAAACTTTTTAGAGCACTCAAATCAGGGATACATTAAAGAGGAACCCGTGGAACATCACCAGGGACCAACCATCCCCAAGAAGAGGAAATTTTCGGTTGAACCACAGGACCATGTTAAGGTGACCCAGCAGAGAATGTGTAATAGTTCTGGCAGCCAAAAGAATGATAGCGATTGCTCAACCTCTGGAATTCCAGAGTCTCAAGAATCCAGTGATCCATCCAGCCCTCCACAGGCAGACAGTCCGCCAGCTAAGTTTCCACCATGTGAATCACCACGTAACGAAAATGGGGGATTTAATGTCCTGAAGCAGCTACTTCTTTCAGACAACTGTTTGAAGGAACTGTCTCAGTCAAGGGGTACATGTAGTTCGCTTGAACGTCCAGTCCAAAATGGGAGTGCAATCAAAGAACCACGTAACAACGGTGAGCTTAAAAGCTTTCACCAGACCTTGAACAAGGGCAAGCCACCTTCAGCAACAGCAGGAAAAAACAGAGTAGAGTCTCCTGCTGTTCAGCAGGATTCGTCCAGGTCAAAACGTGACATTGCCTCACAGAAAGACTTGAAGGTATCAACCGGTTTTGTGAATGGTGATAAAACACAAGACTGCCACCTGGATTCTCCACGATTGACTAAAGCTAACCCTATTTTGTATTATATGCTCCAGAGGAGCAATGCACATTTGGTTAGGGACAGAGTGGAGCTTGAAGCAAAGTCAGGACCTTGCAGAGTGCAGACTAAAGAGAAAGATGAGTCTGAGGCCTTTGACCTCAAAGTACACTTGCAACAAAACCCACATCATCACAACGGGACTCATAGCTGTGACTCACCACGGATCAACGGGTCATTCAAGAAGTCATGAAGAAGACTGCTTTGGAATGATAATTTCGTGTTCATCATTCTTCTTGCTTCTCTGTATTGCCATTTTGTTTCTTAATATGAAAACCGTTGTCTACTCTCTATTCTGTAATATCAGTGCTTAATTTCTTGCCATTTCTTATCTGGATGATTTTCAACTTCAAAAACATAACAAAAAATACTTAGTATTCTCATTTGAATTTTTAAAACTGTTGTTAAAATATAAAAAGTTTGTGACATGCTCCTTATAATATATCTACATTTCCTAATCAAACTTCCTCCATTGTTGAATTTTGATAGTTTTGATAGTTATGCTGCCGTGGTACAGGTTATGTAATTGATTTTTACAGCAACTTCCCTAAGCAAATATTAATTTTCTTTGGGATGTGCTGCACAAACGTACAGAATTCTTTATATAGCCCATATTTTCATTGGTTCATCAGTATAAAAAACACAATATAGTATGTGCATGATATGTAATTTGTATCATTTGGTATTGGTGGCTTTTTATTTATCCATTTTGTTAATTTTTTTTTTTTTACTAATTTATGAAGTGCTTTACAAATAACTCAGCATTTCATTGCACCAAGCCAAGAATAGAGATTTCTGCAATACCCTATATGACGATGAAGAAAATGGTACCAAAAAAAACAAAAAAACAAACTTGGTTAGAAATTATTTGACATGTTGCTCAGCTAAAGATGAAGATGTAATCTGATTATATGAATAGGTATCGGCATCAGCATGTGCCATAAATGTCTAGCATTATGCAATAAAAATGCATTAAAACAAGACAAATCAAGCTTGCCGGAGATGCAGAGAGTGTTCTAGTTATGTGCAGAATGTGTGTCGTTTTAATGGTCGTGTTTTACGGGAGTACTGTGCTACAATTGTCATTCCCCACATATGATAATGTATATGATAATGGTCTTACATTTTACGAATGGGAATATAACACATTATTTTTGTCCCTCAATCTTAAAGTCTTGTTATAAACTATATTTATGTACATACCGTAATCTTTATCTTTATGAAAGATGGCTATTTTGTATGACTGAAAAAGAGAAACCTTTTAGTTTTGGAATTTCCTAAAGAGTCCGCACGGCTTTCACAGCTGTGTTAATATGTACATAATTAGAGATGTTTTTTTTTGTTGTTGTTGTTTGGTTTTTTTTTTCTTTTTTGGTTCTACTTTTTGCATGTGTCTCTTGGTAAAATTACAATAATCCGTTCTGCAACAATGTTGTGTTATGTCAGATATTCAACAGTCCACAGCTGCCTGTTGCATGCAGATGCATGAGAAGGTTCCTACATATTACTGCTCATGGAGGAATTCAAGTCTTAAGCATAACTATTTTGTCATGAAGCCTGATTAAAAAAATGTATTGTCTGTTTATTCTAAGAAATAGACTGCTGAGTAAAATATCTGAACTTTTGAAAGAGATGTGCATATAAAAAATCTATATTTATTTTGGTTTTTATTCTATTTTATTTTTTACAAGAAGACAACCAAACCAGTAAAACAATTAAGTCATGTACAGCAAAGGTGCAATTATGGATTACTTTAATGCTTTGAGGATTTAACTTGGTTTTAAACAACAAAAAATAAATGTTTGGACTGCAGCATATTGAATATTATTGTGATATCATTTTTAAATGTATTCATTTTGGTGTTTACTTGCACAGATTTTGAATAAAGTTCCAAAATGCACAAAGTAAAACTTGTTTTTTTTTTTCTTTTTTGGCTTTACATTACAATTAAATAATTATTTACAGTTAAGTGCAAAAGTTTGCACTCCCTTAGAACAAAATGAAGTGGGTTTTTTGTTTGTTTGTTTTTTAAAGACCCAAATTGTGTATGTTAACGTATTAATATCATAAATCATCTCCCAAGAGGTGGGAAAATTTGACTTCTCCCTGTTGGTTCTTTCTAAACTTTTTCAGTGGGGTTGTTTTGTGCTTATCCTGTTGCAGGATACACCAACATTTCAAATCGAACTTCTTGGAATTTTGTAGATGAATGATAAAATGTGCAAACTTTTTTTTCAATTCAGAAATGTTTGCGCACAGCTGCCTTTCTCCGTAAAATTCAAGGCAGAATTATTAGGTTGTAACTGCAGTGCTTTTTCCTGAATAACAAAAGAACAAAAGAATATATACAAAATATGACCAAAGGGTTGTGTACACCTGACCATCTGTGGTTCTTCCCCAAATTGTTGCCACAAAGTTTGAAGCACACAATTGTATAAGATGTCTTTGTATGTCTTCATTGGAGCTAAAGAGTTCCAGGAACCAAACAAGTCTGGGAAATTTTCTGTGCTGCTGTAGCTTTATTCCAGAAAAAACCCAAAAAATTATGATCAGGTTTTGACCAAAATTGAGTTTTTCTGCGACTTTGGTGTACAAATACACTTTGACATATCTACTTTAAGAATACATCAACATGTTTCACCAAAATTACGTGGATATGTTTTTATTTAGGTTACTTTCTTATCTTGCCTTGGTGTCTTCCTGCAAACATCATGTTGTGTAAAGTAACCTCGCTAACTAAGTGTGATCATTTAGCTTTAGTAGTAGCTTTTTTTTTTAGCTACATGCCATAGTGAAACAAACATAAGCCTAAACCTTTTAGTCTGTAATTAGATACC
The DNA here is from genome assembly GCF_027358585.1 of Pangasianodon hypophthalmus. Lineage (NCBI taxonomy): Eukaryota > Metazoa > Chordata > Actinopteri > Siluriformes > Pangasiidae > Pangasianodon > Pangasianodon hypophthalmus. The sequence goes on along the minus strand of NC_069723.1, from coordinate 21,738,275 downwards.
AGCTGACAAAATGGCCGCCATCACATCATCATCAAAACAAAGAAGAGCGCTTATGCAGTCTGTACAGACAGCAGTCACTAAAGTTTTAAAATGTTTAAATTGTCTGCTAAAAAGACATTAATAGAAATTACAAGCAATGCACGCAACAGAACAGAAGCGAGTGAATGAATCGGCAAATATTTCCTCGCCGATGTTAGCGTGAACAGAGAACAGTAGAGTGAAGAGACTATGGTTTTTAAACACCTTGTATGACTTTTACTCAAGCGATGAGAAAGAGACTGATGTGGATGATGCTGACGAGAACTCAGTACCCATTTTAAATGTATAATTCTTTACAATTTAGCAGTGATGTTGTTTTTCCATAAATAGATTATAAATGTAAAGGTAGACAGGGCACCTTTCAGTGGAATTTCCAGATTTTAAATTGCTAGAACTTTACTTCTGGGTGAGATACATGCATAAGAGAACCACATTTCACACTGAAACTATAAGTCTGTATTATATGTAGTAGAAAATGTCAAAATGTGCACCATGTGAAGGGTTTTCCCAAACCACCACATACATTTCCACTTCAATAAAGCATTTTCAAAAAAGCCAGATTTTTTCCTTTTTTTTTTTTTCTCTTCTGGGCCTCATTGTGACCTTAATGCGTGTGGGTCAGCGTGACTCAGACTTAAGGGGAAGTGATGGGGAAGAGATGGCTCTGTGCTTCACCGGGGTCAGCATCAAGACAGATCAGTGGCCTGTAAAGAGGAATCCGGTAAGAAAGAGACACGATAGATAGCAAACAGCCGCAGGCCCGAAGGTACACTGCTTATTCTCAGGAAACAGAATGAAGAAGGAAATTCTGTTCTCTTATTTTTTTTTCCTCTTTGTCATATTCACATAAATTTAGCTACACAGACTGAACCAACTGTAGCATCACTGAAGCATGGCACATGATCACACAGACGTCTTGTATACTGTCATGAATGTTGAGAAATTCAGGTGCAGCATCTGTCGGATCACAGCAACACACCAAGCACCAAGCGAGGCGATACATGAAAGACTTCCTAAATATAATCTTTCTTTTATACACATTTATATTATATATTTTCCTCTTAAACTGGGTCACATGCATGTATGGCTTCCTTTTTGTGTGTGTATCAAAGCAGGGTAGAGGGTGGAGGAGGCAAGAACAAGCACGCTGACAGGATTAACTTCCTGCCAAAGCACTTTCAGACTTTACGAAAGCCCTAAACCACAATTTGTGAAACACAAGTGTGGTCGTTTCCACTTAAGATCTCATTAATTCATTGCTATGACATCTCATTATTTCAAGATACTGAATATCACAAGATGATTATTAATATTACAAGTTCATTTCTCAACATTTCAACACATATTATTGTGTTGTTACTTTAAGTTACTATCTGATGATACTGACTTAATAACTATTTCAAGATATTATTTTGACTTAACATCTCATTATTTCTTCTTAATGTCCTAAAAGATAATATGTTGAAATAATAAGATAATTTATGCATCTTGAAATAACAGGTTATAAAGTCCCAATAATGAGATAATGACTCAAAATAATGATGATGTAATATTTTTAAATAATAGGTTATTATATCAAGATCATGATAGTAACTCAGAATATTGACATAATATCTTGAAAGAAATAGTTTATAAGTCAAAATAAGGTGGTTTTAAGTTAAAATAATGACAATATCTTTAAATAATAGAAATAAGTCAAAATATCTTGGAAGGATGAGTTGTTAAGTCAGACATTCTCACAACATTCTGTTTAATGAGTAATTACAGGGTAAAGCTTTTTTGTACACATGTCAACATTTGTTTATCTCTTAATTTAGACACTGGTCCATTCACGATGCATGGCAGTAGATCTAGTGTGAAGTCAAGTGCTAAAGCAAGATGCTACGCTGTCTGTAATGTAAATGGAGGACACACTTCATGTTCACACTGAGCTTCTTTTACACATCCTCCCCCGGATAATTGGACGAGAGCTTGTATGCATTTTTGTGAGATCGAACAAAGTTGCACAGTTAGCACGAATCTGCTGATGCGGAACAATACATATAAAGTATGTCCTGCTTGGCTGATGACAGCTAATGACCCTTGTGCTTAAGAGGGAAATTTTAAATCATACATATGATTTATGATGCTCTAGGCTGCTTTGCTTGAGTTTGTTCTCTGGCTGTGTTTCAGTCGGAGTATGGCCTTGTCCCCAAGGTATGGACCGAAAAGTCACGATAACCTTAAGAGGAGGATTGTCTGGATGCAAAACACATGGCATTCTTGTTTTCTACTTCTAAATCACCTTTACAGCATAGACTAGTTCTATTGTATTGTACAGTTAGCACACTTTTTTATTTATAGCAACAAGACATTTTGTTTGGTATGTCTTTGCCTATTCTTCATAATGCTATAACTCTTCCATATATGTCATACACCACCTTCTTCAGATTAGGTTTAGAGAACCTCATGGTGAACCTTATTCACCAAAGATTGCTTGTTACAGGTCCACCTTGCCACAAGCATTTAAAAATACAAACCAACATTTTCCATCTACTGTAACTAACAACAGAACTAACTACGGAAGTCTAACTATAGAGCTTGTACTTATATCGGAAGGTAGAGGTACATCTAATCCAATTCAATTTTATTTATACATTGCTTTTAAAAATAAACATCACAAAGCACAAAGCATTACAGAAATCTGGATGTAGATGCAGATCCCTAATGAAGAAGCCAGAGGTGACAGTGGCATGAGTCAAAAGAGACTCCATCCTCTTCTGGTATTACGAATCATTACAGTATACATATATACTACATAAGGAAAAAGGCTCTCTAGTCTGGTGAGGCCAAAATGTAACATTTTGGCTTTGACATAAAGCTCTATGTTCAACAGAAACACAACCCTTCTCATCACCCTGAGAACACAGTGAAGCATGGTGGTGGTAGTGTCACATTCAGCATTACCTTTGGCCTCTTTGATTTCTGCGCTGACATGCGGATGACAGAGTTGGAATTTGGCATCAACAGCATGACTCCATGGACACATCCTGCCTTGTGTCAACAGTTTAGGCTGGTGGTGGTGGTATAATGGTGTGTGGACTCATTAATACCAATCAAGCATTGTTTGCATGCCACAGTCTATCGAAGTATTATTGGTGACTACAGGCAGCCCTTTGCAGCCACAGTTTACCCACCTTATAATGGCTACTTCCAGCATGATAACGCACAATGTCACAAAGTTGTCTCACACTGGTCTCATGAACATGACACTGAGTTCAGTGTACTTCAATGTCCTTCCACAGTCACCATGGTTAGGGTTAGATAAGATCTGAACCAATAAAACGGAACACATACTGCAAAGAATTGAGGCTCTTCTTAGAGCAAAGGAGATCCTATTCAGTATCAATATAGTGTTCCTAATAAAGTGGCCAGTAATTTTGTATACAGTAGCACATTTATATTTTCTTCTAGAAAAAGCCTGTTTTTCCTGTTCTTCTATTTTTAATAACAAAAAGAGTTCATACATAATCCCGATCATGCATATTCCACGTTTGATCAAAAACCCAAACGCCATGAAAGGCACCTTGTGACCCAGTTATGCCTTTTGCAAATGACATGCATATATCACGTTAGTTGTGCTTCAGCGAGGATATGGACATATAACGAGAGAAAAAGAAGGGTAAAGAAGAGAAGGAGAGAAGGGAAGAAATGTTGGATACATAAAGGATTTCTTTTTCTTTTTTTTTCATTTTTCTCCTCGCCATGATCTTTTCATCTGTTTATGGATGTGCATGTACTGTGAGTCAGGCCAACAGGAGCTGAAACGCTTCCAACATGCATTGTTCTTGCATTGAAAGGGAAATAACTGACCTTGAATGTGTCGCTGCTGCCTGCTTTTAACTAGGCAGTTTTACAGAGTTCAAAGGAGAACAGAGGTTAAATAAGACCTCAGAGCGTGGCGTGGTGTGTGTGCGTGTGTGTGAGAGAGAGCTGAACAGTGCGGTTTTGTTTGCTGAGCAGAAGGCTTTCTGTGTCACACGCACACACACATACACACATACACACACCCCTCCTTCAGATTTCACTTTATTTGATCTTCCAATGATTACGCTTTCCTTAAACTTCTGGTAACCTTTGGTCAGACTGTGAACTCTCGCCAGCTTACAGTACGTGTTTGTCAGGCTTGAACTGACAATAACCTCTGGCTTTCTTTGATTGCAGAAACAAAAAGAGAACAGAAATTAAGCAACTAGAACTGAGCACGAGACCGAGGTCAAGCTCTCGGATCTTGACAACCGTTCACTTTGTCCGAAGAGACAGACACCAAAAAGCCACTGAAAATGTCAGCTTTGAAGTCCAGACCTGCAGTGGATTAGTAAAAAGAAAAAAATACAAAGAGCCACTGAGTCAGATGACAAAGGCTCGGTTCTCAGCTGTCTAACTGTGTAAAGTCTGTTGCTGTGCTCCGATTTGATTCAATTATATTGACAGAATATTGGTCAAATATGGTAGGACTGGGCCTTAACTACATGTAGATGTCTAATTAAATTAACTAGCAAGAAATATCCTCAACACATTTGACAAAAAGGAGAAATCTAAAAAACCAAACAAAAACAAAACTAGTTGGTTAGCTACCAAGCTAGATATTGTCATAAAAATGCCTAACTAGCATAGCTAACAAGATCATTCCCAGATGTCATTAAATTGCTTTAGAAACCCATTCCACGAGAAGAAAGCTAATATTCCCTAGCAGAAGTAAACCCTTGAGCTACTTAATTATCTACCTAGCTATCTTGCTCATGTAATATCTTAAATTGAATGCGACATTAAAAGCTAGCTCAGCTAATTAGGCTAATTAGAAAACAAAATGCTGCTCGCTTAGCCACTATGATCTTTCCCCAAATGTCATAGAATTGCTTTAGTAATGAACTAAAACCTATTCCTCAGAAAGAGGAAATCTAAAATTAATCTGGCAGAAAAAAATGTATAAACCAGTTAATTAGCTGCCATGCAAGCTATTTTCACAAAGTTCCTAACTAGAATAGCCAACAGGGTGTTTCCTCAGATGTCACTAAAATGCTCTAGAAATGGCTTCCAGAAGAAGAAGCATTTTAAAATGCTAAATGTAATCTTACCCTGGCATAAAAATAACACAAACCAGTTAGTTACCTACTTAGATATCTCGCTAATGTAATATCCTAATTAATGTGATGGAGCTCATTCGTTGCTAAATAAGCTAATTAAGCACCACAACAATTAAATTCCTAACTAGCACAGCATATTAAAATACCTTATGAAATACCTTAAAACCCATTCCTCAAGAAAAAGAATGCTATAATTAATCTTACTGTTGTATAAAAAAGCCATAAATCAGTAATAGCCTAATTAATGTAGCATGTCACTAACTTAGCTGGCAAGGTGTTTTCCAAAATGTCATTAAAAATGCCAGATTCATGCTGTAAAACACACTGTACAAGAAGTAGTAAGCTAATTAGTCTATTATATTGGCAGAAAAAAAGACTAAAACCTACATGAACCAGTAAGTTAGCTACCTAGCAAGCTCATTTACATTAGCCTAATTAATGTATCTTAGCACATTAATAACTAGTCAGGCTAATTAAGCATTTTAGTTGAAAACAAAAATGCCTACATAGCTTAGCTAGCCCTAAAAATATCCCTAAAGCACATTGCTCAAGAAGAAGAAGGCTAAAACTGATCTTGCCCTGACAGAAAAACACACATTATTCAGTTAGTCAGCATATTTACTGTAATGTAGCATATTAATTACTAGCAAAGCTATTTTGGCATTTTAGTAAAGGGTGTTTCTTGAAACAACATTAAAAATACACAAGGAATGTCCAAAAACACATTTTACAAGCAGAAAGCTAGAAATGCTAGTACACTAGTACACTTGTGGAAAAAGTGTGAAACCTACTTAAACCAGTTAGTTAGCTACCTAGCTAGTCGGCTAATGTAACAGCCTTATTATATAGCTTTATTATTATGAGACATAGCATAATTAAATATTTAGATACTCCGATATGATTGTAAAATCACTTTTATTTTCCATTTTATTGATTGTGATCATCTTTCACTGGTTATTTTATCTAATTTTTTGCATTTCCTTTTACATCTAGTCTTCTAGGCCAGAATGCAATACGTAGTTATACATATACAGCTTTTTATTTATTTATTTATTTATTTTTATCAAATAAAAATCTAATTAGGTGTGTAAAAAAACAGAGAATCACCTTCATTAGGTTTAAAAGGTCTTTCTAAACTCCCACAGCTACACTTTTACCTACAGGGAGGTGAAATGACTCATACTCAGCCCATCCTTAAAGATGAGAGCAGTTCATTGTTTTGACAGTGACCCAGGACACTGAGGACATGAGGGAGGTCATAGCTGACTGGAAGGAGAAATGTCAAGCAGAACTCTGGGAAAAGTTTTCCAACAAAAAACACACACACACACGCACGCACGCATTCATCAGCGTGAATCAGGCCTGTTGCTCATTCTACAGTGTAAGAACCCTGCCAAGACATTCTCCTACTAACCTTATTGTGTTTCTCTGTCTCATTCAGACTCCAGGAGTGTGTGCAGTTTGTGAGTGTGACTCACAAATGTCTCAGTTAACGGTTGCACACTCTGATAAATTTGGAAGTTCCCAATATAGTCAGTAAACTACCTGGACTGCCACAACAAGAAATATAATACTACTACCATACTACTACTATTATAGAATACTGGTCATACTGAATACTGCACACAGTGTCTATTCTTTACTCGCACTTTGAAAACTACCTCAACATCTTAGTAGTGTTATAAATACTCCTGTTACTTTGCACATCTAAAATTATTGCACTACAATTATAAAAATGCTATAATGCTGCTGCTTAGACTTCTACATTGTTTACACTGTTTGCGTTGCCATACAGGAATACACATTATGTTAGTATACTTACAAACCAACTCTCATCACTTTAATGACTGTATTGCTGATTTGTAAAACGACCGTATTGTAGATTTGTAAATGTTTATTTGTAAATATACTAATAGCAAACAGTAAGGAAATTGCAATTCAATTTCGTTGTACTTGTACAATAACAATAAACACATTGTATTGTATTGTACTATATTCTAAGGTAAATCACAGCTTTATATTAATGCTCTTATTATAATATGCTATCGTTTCTCTGGTAACAATGTACATGAGACCTTGCATGGTCACACTTCACATAATCTAAGTTTAATAATAAATGGATTAAAAACAGTGTTACTGACTAAAGAAAGAATCGTTTATACGGTGAAGTTTTCTGTAAGGAGATGTTTACAGTGTGTAAGGAGTCTCCAGTGTCAGCGCTTTATAAAAGACAGAAGTAAAGCTGTGACATTTCGGTTTTCCAGTGGTTTCTTGTTAACATTTATGTCTTATTATGTCTTTTATGTCTTATTAACCTCAAGAGCAAATGAGGGAATGACTTTAAGTTGTTTCGCGGATGTTCCATAACATTAAATGTAACTATAAACAGATATAAAATATCAATAATTAATTAAAAATTGCTGTGGTATAAAAGGAAATAAAACAAATGGGGCATGCTGCTATTGGAAAATAATCAACGTCAGGGTGATCTGTGTCATGCTGGGCTACAGCACAAAGTGTTTTATTCTTTACTTCTATTCTTTTGGAGCGACGCCTTAGACACCGTTTTCCACTGCCATCATCAAAACTTTTTTTTTTTTTTAGAAAAATAGTGTTTTTATCTCTCCAGTACAGTTCCAGGGACTTGTAGAATCTTTAGCAAGTTGCACTGAACCTGTTCTAAGACACTTTATGTTGGATTTTCCTTTAATTTGTCACCCATGTGTGGTTTATTGATGACATGGCGCCACCATGTGTTAGACACAGGTATTGTACTGCAGTGAAAGTGAAATGTTTCACAGAACAAAGTGATCCTTGATCCCAAACAACTTCCAGCTTCCTACATAACAGGGAATAATACTGCTTACACCCCGTGCAGTGGACTACATACTTACCTACTAAAGCGCCTTCTCCTAATAGCAGGTGAGGAGTAGTAGCTACAGTAGCGCATACTTGAATACTAAGTAGTATGGTGAGAGTATTCCATGGCGAGCAGTGCAGGAGTGGAACTGCAAATCTGTCTCTTCTTGCTGCAGGTTTGTCTGTAAAAGTGCGCACTTCGGAAATTAGTCCCTTAAACTTTCCGAGGACGAGACTCCAACCTGCCACGACACCGTGTAGCGTACATGTAGTGTAAATGTAGTGTTATTGTAGTGTTAATGTAGTGTTAATGTTACAGGTTCTTCTACAGCTACATTTAGTGCTGAGTCAGCGCTTGGCATCAACATGGCGGCTCTGCTACATGAGAGTGTGAAGGTGAGTGAGTCCTGAGCCTGAGCCTGAGTCTGAGCTTGAGTCTGAGCCTGAGTCTGAGCCTGAGTCTGAGCTTGAGCTTGAGTCTGAGCTTAAATCTGAGCCTGAGTCTGAGCCTGAGTCTGAGTCTGAGCTTGAGACTGAGCCTGAGTCTGAGCCTGAGCCTGAGCCTGAGCCTGAGCTTAAATCTGAGCCTGAGTCTGAGCCTGAGTCTGAGCCTGAGCCTGAGCCTGAGTCTGAGTCTGAGCCTGAGCCTGAGTCTGAGTCTGAGTCTGAGCTTAAATCTGAGCCTGAGTCTGACTCTGAGTGCTTTACCTCTCACAAGTGCTTTACTGTCTGTATTTTCTTTAGCTGCTCACTTTCTTTTTCTTTCTTTCTTGCACTCTGAGAAGTGAGAGTGCTTATATTGTCTTTCATTCTTTCTTTCTTTTTTGCACTCTGAGAAGTGAGAGTGCTTATATTGTATTTCTTTCTTTCTTTCTTTCTTTCTGGCTTACTTGTTTTTTTCCTTCCTTCCTTCCTTTCTTTCTTTCTTTGCAGTGAGAAGTGCTTATATGGCTTACTTGTTTCTCTTTCTTTCTTTCTCTCTTTTGTGAAGCGAGAGTTTCTTTCTTTCTTTCTTTCTTTTCTTTCTTTTGCATTCTGGGACTTGAGAGCACATGTATTGTTTTTCTTTCTTTCTTTCTTTCTTTCTTTCTTTTTTGCACTCTGAGAAGTGAGAGTGCTTATATTGTATTTCTTTCTTTCTTTCTTTCTGGCTTACTTGTTTTTCTTCCTTTCTTCCTTCCTTTCTTTCTTTGCAGTGAGAAGTGCTTATATGGCTTACTGGTTTATATGACTTATATGGTTTCTCTTTCTTTCTTTCTTTCTTTCTTTTGTGAAGCGAGAGTTTCTTTCTTTCTTTCTTTCTTTCTTTCTTTTCTTTCTTTTGCATTCTGGGACTTGAGAGTGCGTGTATTGTTTTTCTTTCTTTCTTTCTTTCTTTCTTTCTTTTGCACTCTGGGATGTGAGAGTGGTTCAATTCAATTCAATTCATTTTTATTTGTATAGCGCTTTTTTACAAAGGTCATTGTCTCAAAGCAGCTTTACTTTAGTGGTTGTATTGTCTTTCTTTCTTTCTTTCTTTCTTTCTTTCATGTCTTTCTTTCTGACTTGCTTGTTTTGTCTTTTTCTTTCTTTCTTTCTTTCTTTCTTTCTGCACCTTCTTTTTTTAGGTTTTCTAATTATTTGATCTAGATCGCAGTCATATTGCTGATTAGTAAAGCAGGGAGTAAACCCCTCAGTTTGAATGGACGTGGGCTTTTTGCTGCTTTGCCATTGAGCTGTTTTGTGTTTCTGTAGAATTATTACAGCTCTCTGGAGTCTTCAGATGCTTTACAGACGAGTGCTGCGTGTTCGGCTTTATCCCGGCCGCTGTCTCAGAGCGTACAGCAAGCCCTCGCACAGGTCCATCCAGAGGTCTGCAAGAGGTGCGCAACATATCTGTACGATCATAAGGGATGAAACGCTCGGGGGTGTGCTATTATTGGAAAATAATCATGTGTTGAAGCGGTGTCACAATTACCATCTTGAAGTTGATTATTTAACTATAACAGCACACCCTGAAGTTTTTTATTTCTCTTATACCTCTGGAATTAACTGGCTATTAAATTATTTATTAATCAAACAGCACGGGTTCCGAGTACGGGTCACCATACTTGGCCACAAGTCACTTCATTTCACTTCAATTCACTTGTCATACTTTATATCTGTTTTTAGTTACATTTATTTTTAATTTGGACAAGTTAGTTCCTGTTCAGCATGTGTTCTGATGGCTCATGATTTGTCACTGTTGTAGGTTCTTTGGCTGTGGACTGGTGGCTCCAGAGAAGCTGAAAGGATGTTCGGTTCTGGATTTGGGAAGCGGATCGGGTCGGGACTGCTACGTCCTCAGCAAACTGGTGGGAGAAGATGGACGTATCACTGGCATTGACATGACTGAGGATCTGGTATTGTACAAATTGCACTGCCAAGCTATCTTGAGATGACTTTTATAATAAAAATAATATAGAGGAAATTAGCAGAAAGCATATATGTAGTGAAATAAATGATCCATCATCCAGCATTGCAAAACAACCGTCATCAAGCTCTGCGCTGTCATTCTGTGATTAAATTGTGTAACTGTTCTTTACAGCAGCAGTGAGCACACACTTGTCTGTATTTATCATAGTTATGGATCAATGTTTTTTGCGCACCACAATGGATTTTCATCTTTGAAGGACATTTTTGGATCAATATGGCAAAAAAAAGGCAGGGATGAATAGGATTTTGTAATAAAGTGGCCTTCATATCAATCAAACATTATCTTTAATGGGATGTGAATTTTCCAATACACTGAGCCAATTGGAGAATAGTAGGCCTATATGTGACAGCTGAGAGCAAAAGTTTATACTCCCCATTATTTCTTTGTGGACCAAAGAAATGTGGGTGCATCCTTCAACAAGACAGCAATCCAAAAATACAGTGAAAATCAGCAGAAAATGATTCAAAACAGCAAATAATAAAATGATGAAATATGTGTGTTTATAAAAAGAATTCGGTCATTGAGGGTTTTTTAAATTAACTGTATTGCAGTTTAGTCATCTTTCTGGTCCTGTCTTCTTGCCGTAACACCTCCATGATAACCCCATTATCATTTTTTGGCCCTAGGAGTGGAGGGTGAATAGGTAAATGCACATGTTCTTCCATTTTTGCTCTTTTTTTCCAGATACAAGCATCGAGGAGATACATCGGATACCACCAGGAGCGGTTTGGCTATGCCAAGCCGAATACTGAGTTTGTTCATGGATACATGGAGAAGCTCAGTGATGCGGGGATACAGGACAACTCTCTGGACGTCATCGTGTATGTAACCTGATTCACCTTCAGATCTGGGGTTTGTGGAACAGAAACAGGTCTAGCAGAAAACTATGCTGTAGTAGTGTAGTGTAGACTTACTTTAATTCAAATTTACTTTAGCTGTGACCAAACAGAATAACTGCATTGATCAGAGTGTTTTTCAAATTTATAGCTGAATTGATCAGATCTGTTTGCTGATTTATAACTGAATTGATCAGACCTGTTTTTTTATTTATAACTGAATTGATCAGACCTGTTTTCTGATTTATACAGAATTGATCAGACCTGTGTCCGGAATTATAACTGAACTGATCAGACCTGTTTTCTGATTTATAACTGAATTGATCAGACCTGTTTTTTTTTATTTATAACTGAATTGATCAGATCTGTTTTTGTATTTATAACTGAATTGATCAGACCTGTTTCCTTATTTTTATTTAAACACACCTCCTCTGTGCAGATCAAACTGTGTGATTTGTCTTTGTCCAGACAAGAGGGCTGTTCTGAGTGAAGCTTACAAAGTACTCAAGGTAAAGCATTTCCTCTTCCGAGCTTCGGCTCCTCTTCCTTCTTTCTTGTTTTTTCAATTTTGTTTTATTGCTGGTATTTAATTTATTTCTCTTTATTCTATAGGTCGGAGGTGAACTTTACTTCAGTGATATGTATGCGAGCGAGGTAGTCCCTGAGTCTTTCAAACTAGATCCAGTGCTTTGGGGTAGGATTTAACCTTCTCCTCTCAATCGAAAAAATGATTTGCTTTTCATTATATGTGACAGTTATCATAACCTTTCCATCACACATATTCCCCCTGGCCCGACTGGACAGTATTACAGTCATAACTGCTGTAGTGTAGACTTGATTTTAAAATATTTATAACTTGTCATGTTTTGTTTGTTGCCTTTATGCGTTATTGTTGGTAATTATAATAAGAATAGTACATCCTGTATGCATAGCAGTATTTTCAAAATTAGCCTGTTTTTTATATATATATAAAATGAACGATATCGAAGTCATAACCCTAATATTTGGCAGAGTAGGTGTTTGCATTTCAGAAGAACATTTAAAAAATATTTAATGGATTATCTGACCAATATATATTATATTTCTTTGTCAAAAACGTTCAGCCTTATTTTTCAGTTGTTCAGTAAATTAGTGTGTAAATACTTTTGAAAGCTAAACCAAACTAAAAATAAAGATGGAATAGCACTTTGCTTCATTTAGGACAAAAGAACAAAGAATAAAGCAGACTATAAAAATAAAAATGAATATTTAGCTGAGATGTGGTGTGTCTTTCAAGCTGTTAAAGAAGATAAAGGGGTAGATATAAATACGATTACAATATACTATCATATAATTAAAATTAATGTAAAATTATTGCCCCTTAAATGGCAGAAAATATGGAGGCCTTTTCCATAGGAAAGCTTTGTAGTATTTTCTTTTCTGTTTTTTTTCCTCTAATATAATGAATAATGCATTCTTCGCCCAAAGCATGCAGACAACTAAATGAATAGAGATAATTTCAATTTTTAAAATGATTATACTCTTATTGTTATTATAACACACGGATTTGTTGTATAGAAAGTGGGCGTATGTTAGTAATCACACGCTTACAGAAATAATTTGGTTGTTACTTAAATTCAAAATGAATAAAAATTTGGTTGGTGTTTAACAAATCCAGGTGTTTGATATGCTGCATTTATGCAGATATGACAAGCCCTCATCACATACTTGTCAGATGGTTAATACACTGTATGTACGGTTTATTTTTCCCTCAGAACGTTTCATATAAGTTCTTATATGAGCTTACAGAAGATCACTTTGCTTCTGGAAATATTCCGCCTCCATAACCTTTCCATCACATTACATTTTGCTTTCACGTGAAGAAGCTTTAGGAAGATGATGTCATGGGTGTACACTGAATGCTTTTCTGTGGCAGGTGAAGGAATGGGCGGCGCCCTCTACTGGCATGATTTCATCTCCATCATGAAGGAGCTGGGCTTCAGCACGCCTCGTCTGGTTGCAGCTAGTCGTATAAATGTGCACAATCCAGAGCTCCAAGCGAAAGCAGGTCGATCTATGTGATTGGTCACGTTTTTCTTATAAACTACTAAGGAACTTGAAATGACCTCATGACAAATAAAAGAAAGTCAAACAAGTGTAATTTAGACATGTTTGTCTATGTAATTCAGGGTATTCAGTGTTGAGTTATGCGCGCATACCACCTAAATCAGTTCTCAGACCTCACACATCAGTGTACCTTTCCCTTTGTAAAAATTTAATCCAGCCTGCTTGTGAGTTGTTCATCTAAGTCTTGTTTTATATCCATGTTAAATTTAAAGCGTTTTAAATGTTATACTACAGATATTATATTTTATATAAAATGCTGTGATTAATAATAAATGTTAGTGTATGGAATATACACTTGTCATTATGCTTGTTTTGATATTATTTCATCTTAATATTGAACAAGCATAACTTCAAAATTTGCCAACAGCTTCCAGAATTGATACATTTATACATAAGTTCTCATATTTCCATTTAAACCCTTTCTTCAATAATGAAACATTTTTTTAGGGTTTTTTTCTCAAACCTGAACACATCTTTGTAACACCTTTACATCTTTATTTTTTAGGTGATATTAAATATGCCTCAGGGACCTACCGTGCCTTTAAATTGCCCCAACACTCCATTCAAACCAAAGCGCTGGTGACGTACAAGGGGACGGTTCCAGACTGTGCAGAGTATTTTGAGCTTGATGCCTCAAACTCCTTTAAGGTATTTTATGCTTACCCATGTGTACATGTCACTTTCAGTATATGAATCAGTGTTAGCAACTGTGGCAACATAGTGTGTATATTTCAGTGGCTACGTTTACGTACACATCAGTATTACGATATTAATTGGAATTTGGTCATGTAAATGCCTGATTCAATCTGATTCAGATAATATTCTGATTCCCCAAATTCCAATTCCCACGCTTGGAATATACCCGTTTTAATTGGACATTTGTTGCATGTAAACACCTTATTCAGAAAATCCGCTGAAAGGAGATATATGCATGTGCTCAGTCCGCAAGGAATTGTGGGTGCTAACAGATGCTTAGCTGTAGGCTAAGTATTTAAGAATGGCAACTCAGGCATACTTACCACAACCATGTATACAGGAATATTCCGATGTCTATATGCATATAAACAGAATTGAAACAGAATTTGATGAGCATGTAAACGTAGCCATTGTCAATCATGACTCCAAGGTTCTTAGCCTTAGTGCATGTATTTGTGTATTCCTTATGTTTAGTTGTTCCTTGTTTTGCTTTTTTGGGTCCAAAGGCTAAGAGAGTATAGCAGATACAGGTAAATGTATGAATAATTTCATAAGAACAGCATGTATAAGGAAACAGGAAGGGACCTAGAACAGATCCATATGGCACGTCCTTGTGAAAATTCCTCATTTACAATTACAATGTGAAGACATTGCAGAAAAAAATTGCTTAATTCACTTAAATCACTTAATTCCTGTGTGTGTATGAGTACAGAAATGATATATGTAAGGAATAAAACACTTTAAGGCATATTGTTATAGGAAAATAAGTGGTGGCAAAGCAGAGTTACTTTTACCACAACATATTTGACCATTTTCCTATAGCTGCATGTTTCAAAGTGTTTTATTCCCCTTATACCACAGTAACTTGCCAACAATTACAATTTTTATTTATTAAAGAAAGACACATCACATGTTTTATTCATTTATAGGCACGTTTAATGTTGTGGAACATCTACAAAATAAGTTAGTTCCTGTTATTACTTATGTTATAGCAGCTATAAACAGTAGCTCCCTCATCCCCCTGAAGACTTTCTGATGTTTGAAAATGTAACGTTAGAGAGTTATACCTTTATCTCTGACTGTTACAAAGCACTGACACTGGAGACTCCTTCTATAAATGCTAAATGCAAATCTCCTTACAGGCAACTTCCCCATAACAACGATTACACGTTTTATTTTTTTTTTACATTAGTTTATGTGCAGCGTCCGCCATACAAGTCCCTGTGTATTTTATTACAGTAATGTATAAGAACACTACGACTGTCTGAGCTACTGTTATAGAAAATTAATGAACCCCCTCAGACCAGTCAGAATAGAGAATGATAAAGGCTTTTAGCTGTACTGCAGGTCTGAGATGTTGTATTAGAGAGCTGCGTGATGAATAAACCAGATCCACACTACCCTCACTCTCAGTGCTCCGCTTCACTGATGTGCTGCTGTTTCTGTTTTCATGCAGGTAAATGTGCCTGTAGAGGTGGATGCAGAGATGGCAGCTATCCTCCAGTACACACGTTTCTCGCCAGACTTCATCATCCAGATGACAGACAAGCCTGATCCCAGCCTCAGCTCCGCTCAGCAGGTAAAACACACGGCTGATCTGTCATCTGCATATTTCATTACCTCAGGTGAACAAGGTCAACATGTCCTTAAAATTTATACTATATGCTCTTACAAAAAGACAGAGACCAACACGATTTTGTGGAGAATTTTATGGGATTATGTAGGGCTGTCACTGTAGATTATTCTGATAATCGATTAGTTGACCACTTCTTTCGTTCAGTAATTGAGTAGGCGAGATCATGTGCTGTCTTAAAACCTACTTGTACAGGCAATTGTTAACATTTGTTTTTTTCCTAGATTAATGTTACACGTAAGCGCTGTATAAATATACTTTGTTTTATCTTAAAATTCTGACATTTAATGAAAAATAAATTCTCAACAATTATTGTATTTTTGTAATATATTTAATTTAATATTTAATTTTTATAATATATTTAATTTAAAAATAGCAAAGTTTACAATAACATTTTTATTATATAATTTGATGAATTTGTTATAGAAAAAATTAAGTTAAAAACATCCGTTAAAGAAAACAAAACGTTGGTTTTAATGTTGCAATGTTATAAAAGCATTTGCTTTTTATAATAATAATTTATACTTGTTAATGTCAGAGGTGGTTAGAATATCAAAAATAGTGACTCCAGTAAAAATATCATTACGAGGAAAGAAATACTCGTGTAAAAATGAAAGTTTTCATCCAGATATCGACTTGAGTAAGAGTAAGAAAGTATCTAGTTAAAAAAAAATATGACTAAAGTATCTGGTAAGGCCAAATTATACTTCTGTGTTAACACATACTTGTGTGGCAACGCAGAGAGGGGGATCATGGGTAAATGTGGCACGCCGAGCGTGCAGTCCTCCCACAAGCTAACTACAAGTTGTGCGTGCGTCGGGGCTATGCGTTATGCGAAAGCTGATTGGTTGTTGAGGAGGTGTGTCTGGTTGCGTATTCAGAAATGGTTTGATGAGACATTGTGACTTTTTTTTCCACGTATTCAATCAAATTCAGATTAATATTGTTTAAATCAGAGTAATACTATACATCTGAAGTGTAAACATCTTGCCTTGTCACATTCAGACCTTTCTGTCTTCTATAGACAAGCTCGTGATCCAAAACTGCTTCCTGAATGTGTAGTCTGTTAAAAAGTGTATTTAGCCAGTACAGTTAGGTTCAGCTGCTAATCGCTAAGAAGCCTGACATGTAATGTACATCTGTAGAATTCATTTTAAATACATTTTAAAGACAAATAAATCTTATTCTGTAGTAAATCATGTGCTGTAGGCTACACATTTTGGCTACTAACCTCTTCATCTGAGCTAAAAACGATGGATGGACGCCACACACTAACAAACAACAACAGAAAAATTGTAAATCTACGTAAAAGGCTAAAACACGCTAGTATTTTGTGTTCTTACTGTGTACAATGGGCACCACAGTGTTCCAACTCAAAGAAATGACGGCTCTTGAAAAAGCCCAACCTTCCAAGTGGATTTAAATAGATTTTTTCTTCTCAAAGATCAGAACCTTCCCATTCCCACTTGATCATTACTAACGCATCATTAGTGACTGTTGTAGTGCAAATCAGCTATTATACTGGAGAGCGGTGTTATTATTTGAATTAACTGTGACTGAGTAGTAGTGATAAACAGCCAACACAGCATCACTGTCCGTGCTTTTCAGTACTGCCACCTGAGCCCGTTCGCGCTGGCAGACAGACTGGGATCCTGTGTGAAGCAGTGCTCTAAGACGGGCGTCGCGGCTGGAAGCTGTGAGTAATGAGGGAAAGCGCATCATGTTTGCTCACAGTGGCATTAAACACTCTACAACTAACAGAAACTGTTATTGGATTCAAAAGTGGAAACTGAGGCATTTGTATTGTTTTTTGTGCTATTTGACTGCAGATGATTATTGTATATTAAAATTATGTCACAGTAGTATAACGCAGGACCAACGCATATTCAAAGTAAATAACGTATCAGGATTTGATCATTCCTAGTAAGTCGATAATAATAAGTAAGTGAAATAATAATGACACACGATCATATAGAGTCAGTAACCAAAAGTCACGTCAAATATTTGCACAGGGAAAGTTATTCGCATGCAGACTTCAGCTGTGCAGCTGCTTAAGATGATTTTCTGAGCTCCGCATTATGAATTATGCTAATCACCTACTGAAGATTATTCGGTTGTCAATAGTGTCTAGACCACTGCACACAAATTAAAACACAAATGTTTGCCTTTATATAGAATAGAATAGAAAATGAGACAGAAATAGCATTTTTTTTTTAAATGCAAAACAAGCAAAAAAAAAAACATTAAAAAAATTATGATACACTCCTGGGCAAAAAAAAAAAAAAAAACTGGCAAAATATTAAGCTTTTAATGGTCTTAACAACAAATTATTGGTCAGGAAATGAGCAAGAATTAAATAAATAGATTATCTAACTTGGTATGGGAAGCTTTTCCCTTCGATTTCTTTAAATGTTGAAGCCTTGTGGACCTTGATGGGCTGCATCAGGTGTGGCAGATAACCAAATAATCACTAATCTTTTAAGAAAAAAACTTCACAGAAGTTATTTTTGGAAAGTTTTGTACATCCAGACATGTTAGTTTGAATTTTACATCAAGCATTTTAATCATTATCATGATTTTACCTGTGAATTTCCCTGTTTCTAGCTTTTCCTCAAACAGCAAATGGCGGCCCAGGAGCTCTCAGGAGTGCATTTGTTTCATTCTTGCTCATTTTCCGACCAATGATTTGTTGTTAAGACCTTTAAAAGCTTAATGTTTGCCCTTTTGGACTTGGCCCAATTTTTTTCGCAGGAGTGTATATGAATGAGATGATGGCAAGCATTGAATTCAATCTAATACAGGGGTTCATGAATTTTTTGGGCAAACCCCAAATGGACATTATGAATTTTTCAAGTTGAGGTTTCCAAGTTGAATTGAACAATGTTTAGTGATTTCATGCACAGTGATGTTTTAAAACTTTCTGCCGTCGTCGTGATCCTGCACCGTGTCATGGGCTGCATCTCAAACTGAAAACTCTCACATTCCAACGTATTTACTGATGTAGAAATTCCAGAAGACTGCGACAGCCCTTTCTGTAGGTTTGAAGGCTACATGAGAGATTTTTAAAGTTCAAACACTAACAGTAATAGGAAAAGCGGTTAATTTTAGTACTCAGTAATGGTCTAGAAAAGTACATAAGTATGTGATTTGAGATGAAACACTGGTTTATTCAGCGGGTTGTGAGACGCCACATGGGGTCGTGACCCCTAGTTTGGGAACCCCTGAGCTAATAGGAGTGTAATGTATTGCTAATATGTAGCTGCATGAATAGGCCTGGTTGTAATTATCACATTAACATTAATCACTGTAAATTTGGTTTAATTTAACAAAATGGCTTCCGCACACATTATTCAGCAGGTGCTATTATTATTATTCAAATAGCACTTGATCCAGCACATTCTGTTATGTGTGTTTTTTTTTTTAAACATTGTTAATGAAAGCAGCAGAATGTGAAATTCTGTATTACGCAGTGTTAAAAGAAAAACAGTACATTTATGGCCTGTTATTAAACAATTAATTTGTTGAATTCACTGTAAAGAAGAAAAAAAAATTGCTGTAAATTTTACAGTAAGTTGCCAGTAAGGTTCCATAAGAATTTAGAGTAAACAACTATAAAACATATTTACAGTAAAGCACAGGATACAGCTGAGCTGAAGGTTAAGGGTCACGCTCAGCGCAGTTGTATCCTGCATCAGTTGTAAGTCTCAGTTTGTTTTAAAGCATCAGCCAAATGAACAAATGTACTGGATTATGTGTTATTTTATACTGTGTAAGATATTACAGTACTTTACTGTAAATATGTTTTATAGTTGTTTACTGTAAATTTTTATGGAACTATACTGTATAATTTACAGCCTTTTTTTTTCATTGTGCAGCTTCACACACAGTCTTTACATAAACTATTATTTCATGTATAATCCCTTGCTTATATATTTAATGACATTAATGCAATTCCATAATCCTAAATCTAAAACACTGAATGAAATAAAAGAGAAGGATTGTATGATTATTATTATTATTATTATTATTATTATTATTGTCTCTAGATGGCACTAAAGTTCTGTTATTGAAAAGCTAACATTTTTTCCATCTGTTAGAGTATTATGATGAACTTTATAACCTTGTACTCTGACGTGTGCAGTCAGTTTTAAAGAACATTCATTAAAAAGGTCATTTAAATCACTCCACTCAATCACTAGAATGTAGAACTCGTTGATAAACGTACTCTTATAGAAATATGAGGATTTGCTACGGTCAGCCGCAAAGCTATGAGACATGAGAGATAATAAGGAAATGTTAATAAAAATATAATAAACGTTTAATAATGTATGGATAGCACAATCGAGAGTGCTTCGGTGTGTGCTGTGGGTAGTGTGTGTGTGGTGTGCAGCGCTGATATGTTAGACATTATGCATTGAAGCATGGCTAAGGCACATTTGCGATGGAAAATTACAAATTCTACTTATCTGCCAACTGGATCATATAAGTTCAGCGTGTTATTTATTTTTCCCCCAGAGCTTTATGGTTGGGTTTAAATAGGGTCTTATATGAGCCTTACAAAACATTGCCTTGCTTGCAGAAATGAGAGAGAGAAAAAAAAAAAAAACATCCCTGCCCTGTCCTGTGGGTCCGGAGAGGGAGTGGTGTGCGTGTGTGTGTGTGCGTGTGTGTGTGTGTGTGTGTGTGTGTGCGTGTGTGTGGGCAGGTTTTTATATCTTGGTGGGAACCAAATGTCCTGACAAGGATGGGAATATCAGACCACTTTGTCCGTGTGGGGACATTTTGCTGGTCCCCATGAAGATGGTTTACAAAACCAAGAAATAATAATAAAAGCTAAAATAATTGTGTCAGTGGAAGGTCCTCACAAGGATAATAAGACAAATGTGTGTGTGTGAGTCCATGTGTGTGTGATATCCCCAGCTCAGTGGAGGAAGCAGGTGTGGCGTGAATGTAAACAGAGCTCTGAGGAATGACTCGCATTGTCCTCATTTCACCTCTCTCTCTCTCTCAAAGTGCCTCGTTCTGGAGCTCGCCCAAATCGCATCCCATTACTTTCAGCCACTTAATGCACTGTCAATACCCAGAGCTGGAAAGCATGTAACGTCAGGAGACACCGGGAATAGAACAGTAACATTCAGTTGAAAAAGCCCATGCGTGAGTATCAACAGTACACGAGTTTTCCCTGCTCGGTTGTGCATTGGGTTACAGCGAAGTGAAACTGCACGCTTTCGGTGGATTTTAAACAGAGGTTTTCAGCTCACTGCTGGATTTTCTCAGGCAGATCATGTCTATTTTTAGAGTAAGACAACAGGTACCCATACATATTGGAGTGGCGTCCAAAAGTCTGAGGCCGCACTGAAAATCTGGGATTTTTTCTTTTTTTCATTTAAACCAGGAAGTATACAGGAAGTTTTATCCCTCTCGTACAAAGATCGCAAGTTTGAATCCCAACATCGCCACAGCCATCCGTGGCAGGATTCAGAGCAAAAGTGGGAGGGGCATACTCTCACTCCCCTGTCAATCATTAGCCAATCGTAGGCATCTGAGAGCTCATGTATGTGGAAGAGGGCAGATAGCGCTTCCCTCTGAGTGTGTTATGCTGTCCTGGCATACAGCATATATGAAAAAATGCAGTTGGCTGCCTTCATATATCTCGTAGGAAGCATGTGATTGCGTTCACCCTCCCCGGTTGGTAGCTGTCGTGTGATAGGGTAGAGCTGGCTGGTGGGTGGGATTTGGCCAAGACTAAATTAGCGAGAAAATTTAGGGAATGATACTGACTGACATAAATCAAAAGCAAGAATGCCAAATACTGATAAATTCTGAAATTCATGTAAATATTTTGGATTCTTCTTTAGCTCAAGTTGTAGCTGATAATATAACCAGTAACGTCAAATGTTTGGAAATGGACATAGTTTTGTCATTTTCACAGCTTAAATTTGAACAATCGTTATTTTCATCTCTGGCTGTCAAAGTTTATTTATCATGTGCCTGTTTGTGGTGAGGCTTGGATAAGACACAAAATGTGTGTGGAAACCTTAGAAAACCCTGCGCGTTGTCAAATTTTGATATTTTCTTCTATATACATCACTGCAAAAGTCTTAGGCACCCTATTTTTTTTCTTAGTACAAACTTTATTGTAGATTTTTATTTTATGATGTCTACATTATTGAGTTGTTACAAAAAGATTTTAGATTTCCAAACATTAGTTTTCCAACAAAAAATTAAATGTTGCATAAAAATGTTTGTATATCAGTAAAGAAAGCAGCAGATTACATAACACTTTTCAGACAAAAATGCGACAAAGTGTAAAGAAGAACTGTGGCTCCTTCTGCAAGATGCTCAGTAACACTTACAGCTCAATTCCTTATAAAACTGCACACACTGCACCTGAGACTATTTTTTTTAAAGCGAAGGAGCGTCACACCAAATATTGACTTTGTTTCATTTATTACTGTTTACTGCTCTTTATAGTATTTTTTTTCATGCAGAAACATTTAATTTCACTATTTTTGAAGGCATCTTTGCTCTATAGACTAAGTGCCTAAGACTTTTGCACAGTTCTGTATATTTCTGAAAATTTCAGGTGAACTGAAATATGGAAGTTCTCGCACTCTGCTCACCTCCTTTCCACTGAAAGAAGCCCCTCCTACCTCTACATTTACATAAGTTTATAAAGAGTTCTCACTCTGATTATCAGCACCATCCACATCACCCCCTTCTCATCACCTGAAGTAAAATTACTCACGGTGTTTAAACACGAGCCTCATCGGCGTCTCTTCACTCCACTGATCTCTGCTCCGTGATCAAGACTAGATCAAAAATCCATTTGTTTTGGTAAAATATATTCATGTTACACATACACACAGCAGAAGAGTATCATAACACTATCAACTTCATTCAAAAATAGAATAAAATAAACACAGAAAGAATATAATATACAGAACACAACATGAGTAAAAGGAAACAAGACAAAGTGTTGCAAACTGCATTGTTATAATTACAACCTAAGATTTACTTTGTTTTCTTTTAATAAGTGATAAAATATTATGTTGAGGATTGAGAGATAATTAGAAAATTGTGTGGGGAAAGAAATAATTAGTGAAAATAATGGAACGTGGCTATCCGAAGTAACTTATACTAATCTCTGTCTATTTTCAGGCAGTAACATGTGATAAAACTGTACAAATATTTATTATGGTGCTGTAACTCGTACATACTCATGTACTTACTCATGCTCATTAATCAATAACGTGTTATAACGTGGTATAATAAAAAAGTGGATAACCTGACGAAGAATCAGCAAAGGATTAAAATAAAATGCACATTAATCACTTTTTACTTAATTAAAAAGAAGTTCACTGACAGCTGACTTTGCAGTTTAATCAGACAAGAAAGTTACATGAGGTACGTGCGGAATTAAATTTGCCATAGCAGAGCCCAGTTTTTATGCAGGCAGCTGTGGATCTCCAGGAGTGCAACGAGCTTGGACAGAAAGGGAGTGTGGATTCAGCGAAGAGGAAAAATGAATCGGTGCTCTTGACCTGCTCCGGGCTCCTCCCCCCACCGAGGCGAACCTGTTCCACAAACACGAGGAATCTCTTCCGCGAGCTGCTTGACTGACCATGCGAGATCAAAAGCCCTCGCCGTTACCCAAACCTCCCCTCTCCTCCCCTTTTCGTCCGAGCCAGGAGCTGATGGAAGCGATTCATGACCAGGTCACGACCCCTGCATGCCAAACACAGGCTGAGGAGAGACGAGAAGCTTGACTTACTCGACTCTTTCAAAAGCCCGGCCGCAGCTTCAGCACACATCCTCTACGCTTCCTGTTTCCACTGATTTATGATGTTTATTTGGGGACGAGTACTTAGTTATCTGCTTTACGTCAATTTCACACGATAACACAAACTTTACATAAAGTCTCACGCTTTATGTAGCGTTCCTGTTAATTTTACTTATTATTTATTTAACAGGGATGAATAATGTATTACGTTTTGTAGCTATTACCGCTGAAGGAAGGCTTAAATATTGATGTGTTTGCTTTGATCGGCTTTAAGCAAACATTTTTGTCTCTTTCTTTTCCACGTCCTACTGCGATGCCTCATATTGATTCCTCTCATACTACCAAGCATGCAGCGGCTTAGTCCTTGTTCAGCGTTGCTCTCGGCTTTAATTAAAAGGTTATTAATACCGAATCAGGCAAGGAGATTAGCCCTGTGGTTATTGAGAGAGCGCTTTGTGGAATCACAATGCCCTTTCTTTCGTTTTTTTAAAGTCCTGTCGTATTCATCGACTTCACAGACAACAAAAGGCTCTAAAATATCAGCTAACAGATCCATGAAGGAAGAGATCTAAATTGTGCTGCGTTGTTAACCTAAAAGCTTATTCAAAGTTATGGTAAAAAGCTCCGACGCTTTGATCTCTCGAGCAAAAAAGACAGAGGAGAAAGACTAGGGGAAAACACAATGGAACTTGGCTTTAGAGGAATTGGTTGATTTGATTTCACATACTTAAATACGTCTTCCCTTTTAAGGTGATTTGATTATTAAGAAGCTAAAAGATCTTCATATTTGGCCTGACAGTGTTGAAATATACATAATTTGCCTGTATTGTGAGTGCAAAAAGGAAAGATATGTCAGTTCCTGTTGTATTTTTTTTTTTTGCTCTAAAGGCAAAGCACATTGGAAAAACATGAATGCTCTTGAATACAATCTTTACTCTTCACTGATAATGGGTTTAAAATTGGGAGTAATCCTTTATCCTTTGTTCGAGCGTCTAGACATCCTGTGACAACTGCCAGAACAGAACAGCCTTTAGTGATGTGCTGACATCATCACATTTCCGTACTCCATCCTGGACCTCTAGTTAAAGCTGATAGGACAGCACAATATAAAATATTTGAATACACTTCAGTATCAGTGAAAGTATAAGTAAGGAATAAAACCCTTAGGGGCGTGCTATTGTAGAAAAATTATTAAAAACGTTTGATTATTTTCCTATAACTGCATGTCCCTTACCACAGCAGTATGCCGACAATTACAATGTATTTATTACAGAAAGACACAGCAGACTTTTTATCCATTTATAGTTCAATTTAATGTTATGAAACTTCCATGAAACAAGTTAGTTCCTGTTCTCGCTTATGTTATAGCAGCTATAAACAGTCTTTCCCTCACCAGCCTATTTTTTTTCTCTTGTTTTTCAAGTTTATAAGACAAAAAACGCAGCTTGCCACATTACAGAGAAAGTAAACTCCTCTGTCCTGAAGACCTTCTCTTGTCTGAAAACTTTAAGATTTGAACTTAACCGAAATTGTAACACTGGAGACTCCTTCCAAAAATGCTATATAAACATCTCGTCACAAAAAACTGCGCTCTGTCAGCAATTATGTCTTTTTGTAATCTGTTTACATGGAGTGTTTGCCAAACAAGTCTGTGTAGGTTGTTACTATAGAAACGATAACGTATTAGAATGAGCTGCTGTTTTAGAAAATTAATCAACCAATCAGATTCGAGCGAATTCAGAATTCAGCAGCGCTGTGGTATAATTCTGTATAGTGCTTGGTGTTTGATATATTACAGTTTCAGTCTGTCTATTGATGACTTAGAGTTGAGGAAAATGTATTTGAGAAGAATGTTTTAGTAAAATAAAAAGGAAATGTTGGTATGAAAAAATACAGCATCAACTAAAATAGTTAGAAATGAACCAAAAGAAAGAAGTCAAAGTAGCCAGTTTCCTAAAAAAAAAAAAATGCATCAATTTGTTACACGTCTTTTTTTTTTTTTTTTTTTTTTTTTTTTTTTTGAACAGCTGAAAAAAAGTTGTAACATTTTTTTTTTTTTTTCCAGTTGAGAAAAAAACTAGAAGAAAATTACCTGCAACAAGGTGATATGATTGTTTTTTTTCCCAACTTTGATCCAGGGTTTAATTTTTAGTTTTTAATTTTTAATTTTTTAATTTTTTATTTTTATTTTGAGTAAAAACATATATCATTTTAATATATGTTTTTTATTTTTCAAAATTAATATCTTAACATGCTAAATGTCTTCTTGGTATGAATTAAATTTGTTTATCTACTCCATTTTCTTTTAAGGGTGTACAAACTTTTGCAGTTGACTATATTTCAATTAATGATTCTAACATTATGTGTAGGATCACATGTAAAGGAGAATGTTTTCTTTGTTTACTCACTTTGACATGCACATAACAACAAATATAATACTACATTAAATATATTATTAATAATTAGTATATTAATAATATTCAATTTAGTTACTATTGTACACCATAGACACCAATTTTAGTCATTATGTATTTAATATAATATTTTAGTTTATTCAAAATAGCCTTTCCTCAGTTACGATCATGGTGACATTATATAATATTAATTTATTTTCTTATTTTTTATATTACAGTTTTTTAATATTACATTAGTATATAATATATGTTCTTATGAACATATATTATAATGCATTATAATGTAACCTGATATTATGAAGTCATACTGTATGCTAATTTTTATAAACTGTTATACATATAACTATATCTATCTATCTATACATAATTACACAAGCTTATGCCAGGCATTATAAGGTATTAATTATGATTTATAACACATTATAACATATGAATAGATTATTTATAGGAAGGGATTCCAAGTTTGTTCATTATAAACCGTTTTTGTTCATTTAGTGTTTCAGTGCATTGTTGGTAACACTTATGAAGGCCATAAGTATAATGACCTATGAATACATTTATTACCTGTTTTAATGCATTCATAAGGCATTATTTACATTACCATAATTATTTATGAAAAGGCATTACAGTTTATAATAATGTTTATAATGCATTTTTAAATTGTTAACAGAATGCATTATAAGCACTGTTTATAACACATTATGTCAGAAGGAATTCTGAAATGCCAATAAAGTGCAATGCATTTTCCTAAATAATTATAACAGTGTGTATAATACCTTATGAATGATTTATAACATGATATAAATATGTTCATAGTTCATTAAGTATGCCCTCAAGTGTTATTGCAATGTTTTAGTGTTACAATGCATTACACTAGTGTCTATGTTCTTATGAACAGGTATTATAATGCATTATGATGTAATCTGATATTATGAGGTCATATTGTGTACTCATGTTTTATAAAGTGTTATGCATTTAACATGCATTTAATTTATAATTACACAAGCAACTACATAGGCTTGTGCCAAGTATTATAAGGTATTATGTAGGCTCTATAACCGATTATAAATGCATATGTTATGAACACAGGATGTATTCCTTAAAAAAAAAAAACTTTCAGGTCACCAGTTTTTCATGCAGTGTTTTAATGTTACAGTGGATTACATTTGATTTTATTTTTATTTTCTTTTAAAAAAAAAAGCATTAATATTTTAATCAAAATGCCTGTAAGCTAACGAAGCGGAGGAAGCAAAGGCATTATTCTGACCTTTAGACGAGCGGACGAGTGAAAGTGGAGATGATAGCTTGTCGTCTGTGTCAGGATTTTTTGCTGCTGATGTGTAGATTTAGCACTGTGCTAGCGGGCAACAGACACTGTCATTTACATAACGTCTTATATAATGCTCCTTTCTGTAACACTGAAGCTGAGCTGCTTTTCAGAAGCTGATAAAGGCACACAACTCCAGTCAGATAACCAATTAAAGGTTTCTAGTTAAACTTGTGAAAACATTTTTGTGTTTTTGTGTGTTACATCCTTTATAAAGATGATGATTTCATAGCTGAAGCTGCTGAAATGTCTGGAATTTACTGGATACATTTATTTGTGAATCTGTTATAGTACCTTTTCATTACTGTAGTTTGAAAAGATTCTGGATTCTGATTGGTCAGAAGGTGTTGATTCTTTTCTATAACAGCAACAGTAACTACATTTTCTGACAGGGGAAAGTCTTCAGGATGGAGGACGTGTCTCTTTGCGGTTCATCAATAACATGACAAGCTGGTTTCCATAGTAACAGTTTACAAAAAAACTCCTCATAAGAAGATTACAAAAAATTCTAACCACAGACGTGGTGAAGTTTATTTCTATAAGTTTATTTCACAGACGTGCTGAAGTTTATTTCTATATATTTAAATACTATTTATTTTTTAGTATTTTTGGAAGGAGTCTCCAGTGTTATGATTTGATTAGGACTAGTGTGTTCATAGGACATGTTTCCAAATTTGTTGCTTAAAACTGGTTTAGTTCACTAGTGTCACAATACAGTGTTGTAGTGGATTACAATGTCTTTATGAACACGTATCATAATGCATTATAACCTACTGTAACCTGACAAGTCATATTCTATACTCATTCTTTATCAAGTGTTATACATGTAACACTAGCCAGTTATGAGCAAGTACACAAGCTTATGTTATTATTATAATGTGTTATGCATGTAACTCTGTACTTATAAGGTGTCATGTATGCTATATAACATTTTATAAAGGCATATCTTATGAATACATAGGAAATGGATCCAAAATCTGTTGCTTTAAAAACTGTATTAGCTCATCAGTTTCAATTTTATATTTTAATGGTAGTGCATCACACTAGTGCCTTTAATATGTTATAACACATTTTAATGTAACCTGACATTATGAAGTCATACTGTACACTCGTCCTTTATAACGTGTTACGCATGTAAATATATCTGTTCAGCAGGAATTACATAGGCTTGTTCCAGGCATTAGTAGGTGTTATGTATGCTATATAACACGTTATAAATGTATGTTATGAATACAGAATTCAAAGGATGTTTTCTGTGAGGAGACTCCAGTGTTAAGTTTTATATTTTGAATTTTAAGTTTAAATTTTAGTTAGGTTCTAGTCAGTATGTCTTTTCCGACACAGGGAAAGTCTTCAGGACAGAGGAGTTTAAGATTTTTGGTTTCTTGATAATATGACAAGCTGCATTTTTTTTGTCTTATTAACTTCAAGAGGGAAAGCAGAGCAACTGGTGAGGGAATGACTGATAAAAAGTATGACATGGCTCTTTAATGTGGTAGAAGAGGAATAAAATGCTATGGGATGTGCTGTTATTTGGAAAATAATCAACTTCAGGGTGGGAACAATAACTGCGCTTCACGTCAGCAAGTGTTTTATTTCTTCTTATTATTATTTAGTTAACAATAAATATGCTGATTATTCCAATTATGTATAGTTTACTAATACTGAAGCACAAAGTTTAATTACTAATCGTAAAAACATTCATATAAATCATTACCCATTGTGCTTCAGGTCATTTTGTCAACCTGCACACTGAAAAATGTGACTTTATTTATAATATTTTTTAAAATGAAGACAACCTCAATATAGGTGGAGTGAGAATGGGTCCATCAGTCATTAATCATCATTGTGATGCTGGCTGTAGTCCAAATGGAGATCTGATGAAGGCTTCCAGGCTCCAGCTCTTGTCCAACCCCCACCCCCTCCTCAGGGTCTGATTAGTCTGCTGAATAATTCTGGAAAAGGGCACAGTGACGACAAGCTCAGTGCTGCTTGAAGTGCAGAGCTGCGGCGGTGTAGTGAAGGGTTTGTGTGGTCCTGTGATCAGATTACACACTACACCAGCTGCTGCGCAACAAGGCTCCGGCACACGCTGATTCAAAACGGCCGCAAGTTTGCTCTGAATACTTGACTTCTTATAGGGCTGAGTGTCTTTGGTTTGGTATAGCTTGGAGGTTAGAAAAAGAAATTGGTAACACTTTAATGCTTGCTATGAAAGTCATAGTTATAATAAACCATGAGCATATTCATATAATGTTATAAATCATTCATAAGACACATTGTTATAATTATTTATGAAAATATATTACATATAGTTATTTGTGTATATAGCTATAATGTAGCTATGGTAACACTTTTTATGAAGTCCATATTTATATTAAACTATGAGCATGTTCATATCATATTATAATGCATTCATAAAACTTTATCCACATTTTCATAATTATTTATGGAAATATGTATTAAAATTAATAGCTATTTGTATATATAGCTATAACATGTCTGTGGAAACATTTTCTATGAAAGTCATGTCTATAATAAACTATGAGCACAATCATATCATGTTATAATGCATTTGTAAGGCATTATACACATCTTTATTATTATTTATGAAAATATATTACACTTTATAGCTATTCGTAATACAAATTGTATGAATGTGCATTGTTACATTCATAAGTCTATGATCCCATAATGTCAGGTTATTTTTTTTTATTGTCTTGTGAACAGATATTATAATGCATTATTAAGTCATTGTGTATATTATACTTACTCATGCTCTATAAACATGCATGTATCTATAACTATTTACAAGCAATTGCAAGGGCTTCAGGTATTATAGAGGATTATGTATGCTATATAACACATTATAAATTCATACGATTATGTTCTTATGAACATATATTACCTTAGAGTGTAATCTGACATGAAGTCATCCTATAAACACATTGTGTGTAAATTATGCATGTAACTATAACGTGTATGCTATATAACATGTTATAAATGCATGTCTTAAGAATACAAGAATTCAAAGGATGTATTTCCAGATTTGTTGCTTAAAAAGAAACAGGTTTTAGTTCATTAGTGTCTCGATGCAGTGTTACGTGGAATACAATGATCTTATGAGAAAGTATCATAATGCATTATAAGTGAACCTGACATTATGATGTCATACTGTATTCTCAGGCTTTGTACATGTACCTATTGCTATTTGTGAGCAATTACTAAGCAATTACACAGGCTTTGCTAAGCAAAGTGTTAATATGGCGTTTCCAAATCATTCACTAGTGTCTCAATGCAGTGTTATAGTGGATTACAACGCTCTTATGAACAGGTAGCATTATAACATAACCTGACAAGTCGTACTCTATACTCATTCTTTATCAATTGTTATGCAAGTAACAATAGCTATGTATGAGCAATTACGCAAGCTTATGCCAGGCATTATAAGGTCTCATGTATGCTATAAAATAATTTTATAAATGAATATCTTATGAATAAAGGATTCATAGATCATATCGTGCATTGCACTAGTGTCTATAATGCATATTATAATGCATTATAATGTAACCTGACATTATAAATTCATACTGTGTACTCATGCTTTATAGGCTGTTATCCATGTAACTATATCCATTTAGGAGCAATTACACAGGCTTGGTACAGGCATTATAAGGTGTTATGTATGCTATATAACATGTTATAAATGTAAGTTACAAATACAGAATTCAAAGGAAGTCTTTCCAAGATTTGTTCTTTAAAATAAGTTGTATTTCATCAGTGTTTCAATTCAATGTTTTAATGTTATATAACATTACATTAATGTCTTATAACAACTTATACTGTATCTTATAATGCATAATAACAAATGCTTTATAAGGTATTATGTATGCTATATAACATGCATGTTATAAATGCATTTATAATGCATTACAGTGACATGATTCAGAGGAAGTGTTGCCAATATTTGGTCAGGGAAAAACTGTTCTTACTTCACCAGTCCTAAGGTTAGGCTCGTGCATTATGTACCCTGGCATTATGAAGTCATACTGTATAGTGTATAGGGGTTTAAGATGGATATAAAAAATCTACACACCCCTGTTAAAACGTCAGGTTTTTGTAAAGTAAAAGAAAGATAATTTTTTCTTACCTTTAAATTTACAATTTCAAAGTATACAAATAAAGTGAGAAAATTTTATATGGAAAAAAGAAAGATAAAAAAGATATAATAACCTGGTTGCATAAGTGTGCACATCCTTAAACTAATACTATGTTGAAGCACCTTTTGATTTTATTACACCACTCAGTGTTTTTGGGTAAGAGTCTATCAGCATGGCACTTCTTGACTTGGCAATATTTTCTCACTTTTCCTTCTGAAAATATTCTAGATCCATCAAATTGTAAGGGCATCTCCTGTGCACAGCCTGCTTCAGGTCACCCCACGGATTTTTAGTTGGATTCAGGTCTGGACTCTGGCTAGGCCATTCAAAAACATTGATCTTCTTTTGGTTAAGCCGTTCCTTTGTTGGTTTGGATGTATGCTTCGGGTCATTGTCATGCTGAAAGGTGAAATTCCTTTTCATCTTCAGCTTACTAGCAGACATCTGAATGGTTTGCACTAAAACTGGCTGGTAGTTGTAGCTATTCATGATTCCCTGATAAGAGCCCCAAAAAAAGCAGCCCTAAAGCATGATGCTGCCACCACCATGCTTCACTGTGGGTGTGGTGGTCTTTCGGTGATGTGCTTTTATGTGCCAAACATACCTTTTGAAATTATGGAATTATTATACCTTTTGGAATTGTTCTCATCAGACCATAACACATTTTGCCCCATAGTTTGGGGTGAGTTAGTTGAGCTTTGATGTTTTTTGTGAGAAACGGCTTCCATCTAACCACCCTACCCCATAGAATATGAGATATTGTTGTCACATGCAGAGAGTAATCAGTACTTGTCAGATCTTCCTGCAGCTCCATTAATGTTGCCGTTGGTCTCTTGGCAGCCTCCCTGGTAAGTTTTTTTTTTGTCCTTTTATCAATTTTGAAGGGACTTCCTATTCTTGGTGATGACACTGTGGTGCTCCATTTTCTCCACTTATTGATGATGGGCTTCACGGTGTTCCACGGTACATCTAATGTTTTGGAAAATGTTTTTGTACCACTCTCTTGATCAGTTCCTTTCGACAGTGAGACCCTGTACATGCTTTGTAAGCTCTTTGCAGACCAGGGCTTCAGAAGTCAGATGAACCCAAGAAGATGTGAAGAAAATCCTACAGAAACAGCTGGTCTTTATTTGGGGTTAATCAGAAGAATTTAATTGATGACATCTGTATGATAATTACTTTTGAACGTGAGATTGAATGTGATTGGTTCATTCTGAACAAATCCACATCCCCAGTTATACAACTAGTTTATTGTATCTTTTTTATTTTTCCTATTTTTTTTTCCCTAAAATGTTTGATTGTCTTTCACTTAATTTTTATATGTTGTAATTTCATCCTGAGGGTGAAAAAGGTTCTGACATGATTAATCTTGGTTTCATTTTTTTACGTCACAAAAACTTTTTAACAGGGAACTTCATGTGTATATCCATAAACCCAGTGTATTTATGCTATATAACACATTATAAATGCATATGAACACAGAATTCATAGGAAATGATTCCAAAATTTGTTTATTAAAAAACAGTTTTTGCACTTATTGGTACCTATAACTATTTATGAGCAATTGCACAGGCTTATGCATTATAAGCTCTTATTTATGCTATATAACATGTTATAATGCATTACAAATGTAGGATTCATAGACACACACACACACACATTTCTGTGCATAGGATATATAGAGCATATAGGATTATACATATGTAATGTATAATATATTGTATGTATGTAACTTCCATGTAATATCGTGTAATAATAATTTTTTACACTTAATCCTAAATCTAACCCTAAACGTAATCAGAGTAACCACAAATAAATGGTTTTAGTTTTTAAAAAAAAAAAAAAAGAATCATCTAACTTTCATTTTTTTAAAAAGTGCTTTGTCATGACTATCTTGCTGTCATTTTTTGTGGTTTTCCAGGACATTTTAGGTCCTGACAATTCTCAAAAACAAACTTCATTTTTAATCCATCTAAATTTGATGTTTATGGATTAGCAGGTCTCAGTGGGAAATGTGGATGCTAAAAATTAGAAGATGGTCTGAATTTAAACAAACGAGGGTGATTTGGTTGATTACAGATCTTTTAAAAACAAGGAGAACACTTACATTTACGACATTTGGCAAACGCACTTATCCAGAGTGACTTGCAATTATCTCATTTATACAACTGGGCAGTTGAGGGTTAAGGGCCTTGCTCAAGGGCCCAGCAGTGGCAGCTTGGTGGTGCTGGGATTTGAACTCTCAACCTTCCGATCAGAAGTCCACACCGAAATATGTGCAAGTGTAGAGATTGTGTAAGAATGTCTGACAGCTGGCTGACTCCCTTTGCTCAGCTTCACTTTGCTCAGCTTCACTTTTGAGCATACTCACGTCTTGTGACAGCACGTTAACAGGCAGAGGAAGTATGTCTTGATCACATGAGCTTGAACTTGTTCCCAACACGAGCTGTGATTACGGATAAACGGCTCATGTGGAAATGTGATAAAGCTAGTTGTGAAAGTCTGAAAGTTCACAGCTTGCCTTAAGGAGCTGTAACGTATTTGTTATTGTGCTCCAGTTGGCCACAGTCGTCATGCTGACGTCCCAGGGCGTCCAAAAGCATCATGACCGGCTCAGGGCCGTGTCATGCAAGGGAACTTCCCAAAGGTGATGTAAGATGTTTATATCGGATACCAAAGAGCCGTGGTTTGATTCTCATGCACACTTCAGATCTTCTGGGAATTCATGTGAGGGGATGTTTTTTGTAAGTATATTTTTATTGGGTATATATAGTAACATCCGTCTGAAAAGAAACAAACAAACCAACAAATAAATACATTTTAAAAATTGTACAAAATTTGTATAAACAAATTAAGAGTACATAAATAAGTATATAAAATAAGTATATAATAATAATAATAATAAAAATAATAAATAAGAAGTAAAATAGATAGATAAATAGATAAATAAATAGTTAGATAAATAAATAGATAGATAAAAATAATTGAATAAATTAAGAAATAAAACAGACACAATTATCTATTAGTTTAAACAGAATTAATGTAAGATTAAACTCTTTTTTAATGCACATTAATAAAGATGCACATTATACAAATTTGTACGAAAATAATGAAATTTAAATTCCAATAATCCCAAACTAATCTCGGAATTAAACACAAGCTCTTTATGCAGAGTGATCCAATTTCAGTTCAGTTGCAGTCTTGAACACGTGAATTATTTCTTTTCCAAAATTTTTTTTTTTTGGTTTCTTCTTTAAGAAAAGAAGAAAGAAAGTAGCTGTTGGGAAAACGTTGTACATTATTCACTGACTAAATTCCTCAAGAAAGTTCTTACTTCACCAGTTTCAGTGTGCACAAAGTTTTCTTGCTCTGAGGCTATAGTGTTAAGGTTAGTTTCTGAACAACTGAACGACACACACACACACACACTTGCCCTTGCTGACTGTAAGACCTCAGCTCGACTCGGCTCTCGCCTGACTGGGCCTCTGGGATCCTGGCCTTTGCATTCCAGCGCTGGTCTGAGGGGCTGCGTCTCATATTCAAGAGGGAGGAAGTTTCTGCAGGGCAGGGATTATGCGCACTTTCTTTGCATCGCAACCCCCCTCCAATCCCTCTCTCCCTCCCTCTCTCTCTCTCCCTCTCTCTCTCTCTCTCTCTCTCTCTCCCTCCCTTCCTCGCTCCCTCATTCCCTCTCTTCGCTCTGCTGCTTCCATAAACCGAGCCTGCTCCGAAAATCCAGACCTGAACCACCTCCTCAGGTGGACGCAGCTTTTCAGCTTTTGTTCCAGCTGGATCTCCCCCCCTCCCCCCCTCCCCCCCACCTTCAGTCCCCGGCTTTCGGGTTGCTTTTCTCTTTTTTTTTTTTTTTCCTTTTTTTTTTTGGCTCACGTCATGTGGTAGGGGCTTAGGGATTCTCATTGGAGAGGAGGACAGGGAAGCAGTCGAGCTGCACAGTGCTGAAGCCGGTGCTCCGGCGCGTGCTCACGCGCGTGGATGGAGAGACCACGAGTTTCCTCCGTCGAATTGAACTTTCTCAAGATTCTACAGTGAGTCAAGGCATAAAAGATGAAAGATTTAAAGGATGCTTATTCTCATTCAGTAGTTCTGCAGTATTTTGGATGAGGTAAGTGCAAAAGTCTTTTCTGGTAACTTTTTTCTTAATAATCACAAAGGCGTTTTCACGCTGCAGCAGGCGTGTATCTGTCTGCGATAGCATTCCATGAACGTTCCGTGAAAGTTCCCCGATCGTTGGTTTTGTAACCTACTATTTGATTAATGAGCGCCTGGCTGAGCTGTCTTTCTGCGCTCTGTAAACACACTCGCTCATGCTTTATCTGCTAGAGACAGCTTTGTGTTAGAGTTCCACACAAGTTGAAATGTGTGACGTGGGAACAGTTTCGGAGTCTTTACATTATATACACAGGAAGCATCTGATTTTTAAGACCATGTAAAAAGAATAGTTGAGCCAAATGATCAAGTATTACGCTTATTTCAAGTTAAGAATCTTTTTGAGGCTTTATATTTTAATCCATCACCTTTGGTTTGATTTTTGAGTTTTCCTTTTTCCAACTGGAAATGTGAATGGTTTAAATGTTGGAATTGTTTAAACAATAATTCTTATATGGTTTAATATGTTAGTAATTTCACACGGATGCTAATAATTCATATTCTGGTTTGTTTCCTATAAAAAAAAATCCACAAATAATATTATATATGTTAATAAATTATTAAATTGTACATCATACACTGCTGAATATTAACCACACGTGAATAGCTTCAAGCTCGAAACTAAAATCTTCTAACCACACGTGCCTTATACATCTATCATCAGGCAAAGGTACCTAAGGCAGATGTTAATCATTGATATACTCATGTGTTCCTTATGAAAATAACCTACAAAGTTTCATACATTTATATATTAAATCATACATCATGCTGATCTTAACCACACGTGAATGGCTTGGAGCTTGAAACCAAAATCTGCCCCATTTTTTTTTTTTTTTAAATAACCACACATGTTTTGTAGGTTTCAACACCAAAGGTCTCTTGAGGGAAAAGCAGGAAAGCCATTCATTTTACCAATTACACTCTACTGGAATGTTTGGCTCTTGTATTTCTTGTAAGTCCAAGATATTTCCAGTTGAGTTTTGCGTAAAGGTTCTGGCACAATGAAATAAAAACCTTCATGCACTTCAGTATTCATGTATAGCCATACAAACAGTGGTTTGTTGACCGTGCTGTAAAAATATCACTTGTTCCAGCATTTCCGAGAGTTTTCCCATTCCGCTGCCAATTTTAATTTAAAATGTCTCCTGAGCTACAGTTTTGCAAGGAATTAAACAGAAAAAAAAGGCCTGAAATCTTAGCGCGGAACCCCGTGGAAGTTAAGTGACTTTCTGGGATTTGGGCTTATGAGTATAAACATAGCATTCTTTTGATAATTCTTCTAATAATTAAAAAAAAATACACAAATGTGATTAAATGGCACAGATTTCGGTCGATGAATCAGATGCTAACTTCATGTATTGTTGTTTAGCTCAGAATCTTAATCTTAAGCGTTTGTATGAATGTGTGATTAGAAAAAAAAAAGACTAACACTTTATTTTAAGGAACACATACAAGGGGTTAATGAACATCTTTCTGTTTGTTGAATAAAACTCAAATCAGACACTTAATAGACACTTTACTGACAGTGTATTAGTCTTTATTCATAACAGCCTGTACTGCTACTTAACTAAACAGCTGTTATTTAAAAATGACTCATACTTGCATTATTAGTTGTAATAAATCTCAACAAACACTTTATTAAAACTCTTTTGAGCATGACTTAATAACCTAAATGTCCACGTTAGACCTTAAGTAGCGTCAAGTGTCTTCTATAGGTTATCGAGAACGTGTTACGTTTCAGTCAGTAATTACTGATAACTAAAATTCTGCTATAGTATATGGAGCACGTTACATTCATGAGTGACTTATGTAGGTTTTATTAGCTCATAAACAGACAAACTGGTCACTAGAACCTCGAAGTTCAACATGGACATTCAGGTTATTAATTCATCCTCAATAACAAGGTTTTAATAAAGTCTTGCATTAATAAATAATGCAATAATTACTCATTTTCACCTAACAGATGTGGGGTTATGCAGCGATACAGGTTGTGATGAATAAAGGCTAATACGTGAGCTTCATTAAACAAATAACACAACCTTATTTAACCACTTATGTATGTTCCTATGAAAAAAATGAAACCTTAGAAAGAAACCTTAAAGGTCCTTCTGCTTGTTCTTTCTGGGGAAACTCTTAAACACTCTACGGTTACTTTTTAGACAAGCTAAGAATCTGTCTGAAGAGCATTTGAGGAAGCCTTTTTTCTACGTGTGTATCAACTCGTTAGCACTTGATCCACAGGGAAATGAGAACCTGTCGTCCATGATGGATTTAAATACGCTGGAATGGACCGGGCTCTAATTTTGGCTGTGAAGGTCTGTAAGGGTTAGATACAGATCTGAAGGCAGATTGGCAAGATTAAGATAAACTATTGAAATATTACATAAAAATGTCGATTTTTTTTTAGTAAGAAAATGCTAAAAATACTAAATTATTACATGTTTTGATGGTTTGAGATGCTTGAGGCTTCTATTGCTAGTAGACTTGGTAACATTTGGAAAAGAAAGAAAGAAAGAGAGACAGAAAGACAGAAAGAAAAGCATTTCATCATTTTGCAACACTTGTTGTTAGTGTGTTATGAGTGGCCACGAGGCATAATAACACATCAAAATAAAATAATGCAAATGACACAATGTCAGCTGCAGCTTATAAATTATTCTGTTATAGATTACAGTATTAGATTTTTAAACCTTTTTCTAGATATTTTTACATATTTCAAATTAGAAATTGACATTATTCTAGTGGCAGATGATTTTTGAACTTATTTAAGCATGTATTTCTAGAAAGAAGCAAAACTGTCTGACAATACAATAAAACAACCATTTTAAGATTGAAATGAATAAATATGTCTAGAAATACACTTCATGGACTTCATATGTGTTATATAATAATCTCATAGTGAGAAATATTAGACGACTTTGCCTTCATTGTAGCTGTTTTTACTTGCTAAGATATTATTCTTTGCAGTGTAGAAGTGTAGCCACTGCGTTTTCTTTTCTTAAATCTTAAACTTTAAACCTTGTTCTGCATTCCTAAATGTTCATACTGGGAAAAACGAAAGACTTAGACATTTCTGGTGAAGACCACATCAATAATCAGCTAGGAAAACATTCATAACATAGTATAATACATTCATAAGCCATTAGAGACATTGTTTTAATTACTTGATATTGGCATTGTTTTTATTACTTATATGAAAATGCAGTACATTTTATAGCAAACTTAATTATGCATCGTGTATTCTTAACATCATTCTTTATAAGTAGTGTTTATAACGCATTATAACACATTGTTTCACCAACGCCAAACAAATTCAACTCCACTTTGTTATTTTCAGAAACTCATCAGCTCACAATTACAGCTTATGAAGGATTATAAGTAGGTTATAGTATCTTATGCCTGTCCATAATCTACACTCATAAATGAAATGTACTGTCTATACATTCATTAACTTGTTACTGTATCTCTGTAACATAATGCATTATGCAAACCTATAGTATTGATGATATAATGTGTGAAGTAAGGAATAAAACACTCAGGGGCATGTTGTTATAGGAAAATAACAAAGGATAGAATGGTGTGATGTGGCCAGATGTGTAGCAGAGTTATTGCTACTACACCAAAGTTGAGTATACTCTTATATTACAATTTTCAATGCATTAACTAATGGCACGTCATAACTTTTATCCATTTATAGTCACATTTAATGCTGTGGAACATCCTCGAGACAAATTCATTTCTGTTATGACTTTTCCTCTTGCTTAAAATGCAATAATAAATAACGCAGCTTGTCATGTTTCTGAGAAACCAGAACGAGTGAACTCGTTAAAAAAAGTACAGACTGACACTGGAGACTCCTTCCATCTCCTCTTCACAACTTCACCACATTCTTCATTCAATAACAATGTTTTTTAAATGAGTTTATTATTAGTGTTAGATTATGTGGAGTATTCGTCATACAAGTCCCTGTGAACGAGTTGTTACTATAGAAACGATAACATTTTACAACAAGTGCATTAATATAGTGAATTACAGATGCACTACTGTCAGAGCTGCTGTTATAGAAAATTAATCAACACCTTCAGACAAATGAGAAGCAGAATTCAGCAGTGCTGTGGGGTAAAAAATTGTCTTATAAACACATTAGAACATGTTCTGAGTGTATTTTTAGGTCATTATACATATGGCATTTATAGAATTTGTTAGTGAATTAACCTATAATTAGAATACATATTCAGATAAAATACTATTTTTTAAAAATGTATTTAAGAGTGGGTTATGACAAGCTAAAAATATGTAAAGCATAAATGGCAAATTTGTTTTAACTGAATAACAGCCTCACGAGGCCAGGCTAGTGCTAATTGCTGTCATCTGTCCACTCCAATGAACGTGCTGTGCTGAAGAAAACCGCCGGAGTTTCAAAGTTTGTCTAACCTCGCAGAACGGATGTTTGGAGGAAATGACTTGACAGGAGCACACAGTGTGTCAGAGTGTCTACGGTGCCTCATTGATTTCCACAGGAAACGTGCTTCTTGTTCTTTCTCGGATGTTCATTCAGGCCAAGGGACTTTGGGTTGAAAGTTTAATTGTCAGTAGACACACAGAGTTACTCGTTTTCCCAATATTTACTCGATGTTATGTAAAAGACTGAGGATTTGTGTATTACAGCTTTACAGACTCGAGTTTTTACGTTCGAATGAAACGCTAAAGTGTTGCGAGCACTTGCTTTGAAAATAAAAGGATTCAATGACAATTCATTAGAATATCAACAGAAGAAATTCCACCCTGAAAGACTGATATGTGAATCTTTATAATTATCATGTGATCTTCAGTAGGGTTCGAGATTTATTGTCATGAAATTCTTCTTTCATTGAAAGAATGTTGCTCTATTTTCACTTTGGTTAATTGTTTCCTACATTACCCAGGACTACCTGCTGGGAGTACCCGGGACTACCTCTATATCTAAAGAGAGCGATGCAGCGGCGCTTTAGTCTTTTAGTCTGTCCAGCTCTCTGACCTCCTCATTTGTACGCTGTACTCAAACAGATCAGCTTTCAAATCCAATCAGCTTTCTAATCCCAGCGTCAGCGTCATCACGTCTGTCATCGTATAGATAACGAACTAGCTGAGCCGAGTCTGAACTGTGTCATATAGCTGCATTGCATTCTGGGACTTTGAGTCCAACGTCTCCACTACTTCTAGGTTGAAATTCTGATTAACCCTTTCATGCATGAATGATTTATATGCATATGTAGTTTCTTTAGTTTTAATTTTTTTAATATCTAACAATTAAATGGATTGTTATCATGATGCTGAACATCGCTGGAAAGTGAGCGAGAGAAGTCTTGTTTTTAGGAGCTAACAGTAAAACCTGATTATGCCTTATATTTTAGATGGCTGAAATGTTTTTCTTATGAAACTCCATTGTAGCTATAATAGCTAGTTATAATAGTGTCCTCCTGTGAAATCAGCACTATAACTGATGCTAACTTCTCACAGGAATAATGAAAATACAGCACCAAACAGGAAATTAGCACCAGAGTCATATTTACTGTACGTCACAATGGAGTTTCCTTTAAGACAGACACATGTTTAACGTCATTCCACACTGAATATGAGCATCACCGTTCTTACTGGCCTGCTATT
Source organism: Pangasianodon hypophthalmus (assembly GCF_027358585.1). Lineage (NCBI taxonomy): Eukaryota > Metazoa > Chordata > Actinopteri > Siluriformes > Pangasiidae > Pangasianodon > Pangasianodon hypophthalmus. The sequence continues at coordinate 21,697,028 of NC_069723.1, read as the reverse complement.
GGATTTGGCAGAATTTCCAGTCCTTGAACTTGAACAAACTACTTTCAGAGATTATCACTAGCTTCTAGTAAGCACAATCTAACACGATTAGCATGAACCTTTTGTCATTTTTTTAAAATCTACAGTAGGAATCCTTTCAGTATGTATAATGAAACTGTCCTATTGCATCGCCTCTCCTTGACTCCATCTTATACAAAGGAAAGTCTAGATGTATTCTTCAGAGATAATGTGAGCGCAAGCAGCCGATGACAAAACGAACGTTTCAAAATATCTTCAAGGTTGTTTTTAAAAGAATGGAGATGGGGAAAAAAAACTAACTGTGTCTGCTCATATTCACATCCTAGTTCACATTCAAGTTTACAGAATAACATAAAATAAAAGTTTTCTTTTCGTGATTCATCAGCTCTTAAAGGCTGTGAGATTCAGAAGCAGGGGTTAGGAGAAATACAGGAAAGTTTCGGTGGAGAACAATGTTATAAAATGAACAGTTAAGCAATTTTGAGAAAATCCGAGAAGCTTTTTTTCATAAACATCAACCAATATTAATTTCTTTTCACTAGATTTCTTTTCGTTGTTTCAATTCTCTGTAAATAATAGATATAGAAAAACACTTGATTCTTTTTAAATTATTGTTTATAAGATATTATTTCACAAAATTGATAAATTGTTGTCAGATTCCAGTCCTACACTGCAAAAAAAAAAAAAAAAAAAAGATATCTTAGCAAGTTATACTTATACTCATTTAAAGCTTTACATTTTCTTATTCTTCTGGCAGATATTTTTGCTTCTTTCTAGAAAAATCTAAAAACTATCTGCCAATCAAACATGACTATTTCAAGCTTGAAATTACTAAAAATAAAAAAAAAATCTAGAAATTAGGTTTAAGAATCATATACATTGGTTTGTTGAAATCTTTGAATAGAAAATATATCAAACTCTCCAAAGAACCCATAAAGAACTGTTTGGATTTCTTAGTACTTGATTTATGGGAAAATGAGAACATGCATTTTGAAAGTATTTTTTTAAATACAACTCACTCTGATATATTTGAGTTTTGAGGTCAGTTTACTTTCCGGTAAAGTCTCTTTAATTTGCGAACCTTTAGCACACACAAAAAAATCTCTTTTCCATAATGTTTCCTCCACCTACCTTGTGTTTATACAGTTATTCTTTGTAAATCAGCTGCCACACACCCAATACTATTCAGTTTTAATGTGTGTCGCGCTTTTAACAATAGACATTAGCACAAAACTCTGGCTGTAGATTTGGATGTGTAATAAAAAGGAAAAAAGTTTGCGGTGACATAAGGAAGAAATCTTCTCATGCATATCATGTATCATGAAAATGTCTTTAAACGCTACAGTATGACGTTATTTTTACTTTTTGACACATTTTGGTCACGCCTTGTCTATACAAGTGTACGTGAGAAAACTGGAATGGAGAAAACATGCAGAAGTGTTTAAACATCAACCGAAATCCAGATTTATTTATGCCTTAAAATCTGGTTTTGATCAAATGCATTAATGTAATTAAAGTGTGTGTATTTGTATGAAAGAGAAAATTGGTGTTTGTTATTTCTCAGGAAAACTAAGGCCTTGGTGCATCTCCAGCATGTATAGATGAGTGTTATCTACAGTTCTGTTCCATTGTAAACATGGATTTTGGATGTAACGTGATCGTGTAGTTAAAGTGTCGCTGTTTGGAGTCAGTGCCTGAGGGTTTGAAGGCTCAGTTTGGCCTGTAAGAAGAGCTGAGCATAATAATGGCCATGCTCGCTCTTTAAGCCAGTCCTCTCCATCAATACTTGGCTGAAAAAGCGAGGGAGAAAACACACAGCTAGGGTTTCAGTGGAATCCATCTCCTCCAGGCCAAAGTTGAAGCCCTACTGTAAGCCTCGAATAGATCCTCTAAATGACCGAGAGCTGATGTCATGCTCTTCTTGTGTGTTTGTGGAGCTGGACGCTGTGGCACCACCGCAGAGCCGGGATTCAGGGCTGACGCATTTCCACTTCAGCCATTTATACGACATTGGCTTTACTTGTCTTAATCAGATATCTCACATTTACAAATTCATCCCAGTTTTTTATACCAAGTTATATAAAGAGTTATGATGGCTAAGGTTTGGGTTAGGGGGGCGTGGTTAGCGTTTGTGCCTTTGCTTATGACTGAAAAACTAAATCTGAACAAAAATAAATACTGAACAAATTCCATCCACAGAGTTCTTGTTTATTTGTGCAAATATCTCGAGATCATGTTGGGAAAGCATTGAAACGAAAAAAAAAACAAACAAACAAACAAAAAACCCTCAGACTTATATTCTAGATAACAGTGATGAATTAAAATTAAAAGTAGATGTAGCGGGTCAAAGTCATACTTGAACAAAAATGAAAAAGCATTTAAAAGTAATAAATCATTTATTTTAGTGAAATTATAGGTTAGCACTTTTTGACATGGTCTTGCAAATTTGTAACACTTGTAATTTGTAAACTCAAAGGTGAAGGTCAGGGTTAGGGGTTAATGTTAATGTTTGTGCCTTTTCTTACTACTGAAATGTGTTTTTGTTCCTTTGAAATTGTGCGAATATCTCATGAGATCATGTTAGGAGAGCGTTGGAAAAAATGTATGTCATACTTCTAGTGTCATCTTCTTAACAGTGATGAATTCAAATTAAAAACAGATGCAGTGAGTCAAAATTATTTTATTTACACTTATATTTTAAGGGCTTTTTTCTTAGTAATGATATGGGCTTGTAAATCTGCAGCCATTTGCACAACTCCAGTTATATAAAAGGTCTTGCAGCCTGGGGTTAGGGTTAGGGTTAGGGGTGAGGTTAATGTTTGTGCTTTTTCTTATTACTGAACTTGAGCAAAATCCATCCACATTTGTAGACATTTCTCCAAATGTCTCATGAATTAATGCCAGCAAGTACAGAAATCTATACTTTATAAAGAGTTTGAAAGTGAATAGTAATTTATTTTAACTGAAACAGACAGTCGTTGTTTTACACGTACAAACTGCAAACAGTGTCACTGACTGGATGTTTTAAAATATTGGTAATAATCCAGTTTAAGAGGACTGAAGCTTGATGGACTGAAGGTAAAAGAAAAAATATTTGAGTCATGATGTATGAGATTAGTAACGACGATTGAGAACGTCTAAAAAAAGTAAGGAGTGAAAATCTGAATTAGTTCGTCCATTACACTCAGATAAAGATCCATTAAAAAATAATAAAAAAATCTATAAAATGTAATGAACTACAACGAGTTCTGTTGTGTAATTAAAGCGAATAGTGAGTTGGTCAGTAATTAAAGTATCAACACAATACTGCAGCACTAATGCATTCTCAGGTCTGATTGGTCAGAAGGTGTTGATTAATTTCCTACAGCAGCAGCTCTGACAGTAGTGCAGCTGCAAATCACAGGTTTATATTAATGCACTCATTTCTATAGTAATATAAACGATTAAAAAACATGTAAACATTGATATGTCGATGTTTTTATGAGGAGAATTTTATTTAACGTTTATGGAAGGAGTCTCCAGTGTCAGAACCATGTAATAATCAGAGATAAAGCTGTGACTTTATGTTTCCCGACATCTTCAGGACTGAGGAGTTTACGCGTTCTGGTTTCTCGGTAACGTAATGACAAACTGAGAGAGAAAAAGTGAGGCTGGTGAGGGAACGACTGAAGTGATAACAGGAGCTCGCTGACTTCTGAAACATTAAATGTGACTCTAAATGGACAAAAAGTGTCATTCTGTAATTTTAAATAAATGTAGTCGTTGCCAATTTGCTGTAGTATAAGAGGAATAAAACACTTCAGGATTTACTGTTATTGGAAAATAATCAACTTCAGGGCGATAGCAGAAAATTCATCATTTCATCCTGTTGTTGATTATTTTCTTACAACAGCATGTCCCTAAGTGTTTTATTCCTTACTTTACACTTTTTTTTTAGAATAATGGTAACTTAATTAACCTTATCTGGAAGATTGCATTTGTCTTCAATCATGATCAGTCTCCACTTCCTGGTCCTCCACCATCGACAGAAAGAACAGGAAGTCCCCGGTGTTCATCATTTTTATTCTTATCGAGCCTGATGGCTGCTTCCGGCAGGGGCTGATGGGAGATGGGGGGGTAAACGTTGGGGAAGTGAGGCCAAGGGAAAGTGTCAGGGTCACAGCACATGTGTGCATCATTAACGAGCCGGTGTAATTAGTGCATAACACCCAGATAGAGTTCTGTTTCCTGTGGATGATTTACTTTCCAGGGCTGTGTCGAGCAGGTTTACTTTACTTTACTCCGCCAGCCTGATGTTTCCTGAATTAGTCTTCTGACCGTGACTGACAGCTGATTATTCAGCTCTGTAATTAAGCTGACCTGCAGATCAAACATTATTTTTTTCCTCACTTAAAGAGCTGATTAATTTTTTGCAAGTTGGTATTTTTAATAAACTTGGACTATACACTTAAAAAAAGGTTCTTCAACGGGTTCTTTGTATAGCTTCCTTCCTAAAACGGTTATGGTTTGGAACCTTTTCTGATACGAAAACACTTTGTTTTAGGCTTCAACTAAAAAGCTTTAAGGGTTCTCCTGCAGGTTCAGCTGAAGAACCCATAAGGGTTCGAGATTTTTACCTTTTTTACAACATAAGTCGAAGACTTATCATGTTTTGTTTTTTTTTTTCTGAATGCTGTTCTATTTTATTTTAAATTATTTATTATTAATGAATGGGGGTTCTTTGGACAGTTAATGGTTTTGGGTTTCTAAAGAAATTCTACTTGCATAACTTTTTCTGAAATGTAAATCTTCTGTTGTACAATTTTAGAGAGAAGCCTTAAAGACTCCATGTAGAAAATTTCAGCAGAGGATTTCCTTTTCAGAAAAGTTCTCAAGTTGAAGCTGTTTAATAAAGCTAGAACTATTAAACCATCCAAAAAAAAAAAAAACTCTGGAAAGTATCCCAAACCTCTAACTGTTCTCTGCTTTGTCCCTTTGAAGGAACTCTGAATGGTTCTATGTTCATATGTACATGCCTGTTCATAGTAGATTCAGCTTTGTCCCTGTAGGGGAATCTTTAAAGGGTCATTCAGGCTTTATTGGATTATTAATGGTTCTACGCCTCTTTAAAGGGTTCTACTCTTACAGGGAAAGGCTTAAAGGTTCTCCCGAAGAGACAAAGCAAAGACCCTTGAGTGTGCTACAACTCTACCCAAAGGGTTCTTGGTTCTAGCTTCCGAAAGACTTAAGACCTTTCTGAAAAGGACATTGTCTGTGGTAGGGTTCTATACAGAACCTTTAAGGATTCCTCAAAAGGGACAAATCAAAGAAAGCTGTAAGGAGAAAAGTTCAAAGTTGTCATTCAGAATAAAGCCTCACTTTGCAAGAAGAAAGAAATAAAAAGAAAAAATTTTTTTAAAAAATTAACAAATTAACCTGTGCAACATATTTTTAAGATGTTTATTTTAGTTTATTCTATTTATTAAATCTTTTAAACCAGATATTATACCTGTCCATGTACTGCGTCTTTCTGAGGAGACTCTTAAAGGTTCATTGTAGAAACAGAGAACCTTTAACTACCCAACTAACCCTTGAGAAACATTTTTTGATGAATGTAATCACTAAAGAAACTAGACCTTTGTAGTGTATTGTCTCTGCTGTCATATCTGGAAGCATTCCAGAAAATTTTCCAGGAAAATGTACTTTTGTTATCCTGACGTCTGTTATCAGCGGACTTGGCAAATATTTAGCTATAGCATTATTCTTCTAGGGAATGTCTCACTTCCTTGTGTGTCTTAGACATTTGGAATTCAGGTGGGTTTTATTAGAGATGCAGTTAGGTTATGGAAAGTCGGAGCGAGGCCATTTTTCATCTGTAGTTCTTGTCCTTGATTTCCCTCAACGATGGAATTTTTTTCCTTCTCACAGGGCAGCTGTTTTATTAACAATTCAGATGAGGATCAGCAGCAAAGCAGGAGCAGCTTATGGCATAAACGTGTGTGTTTGTAGCATAAGATCCTGCCTGCGAGGACCTGATGCGATGGACTTTAAGGCTGAAATGAAAAGCACACACATTCCTGCAGAGTACAAAGTAGACCGATCATTAGAGAAACAGAGAATAATGCACTAAGCCTGGTGTCTTTCTTCCAACATGGGACGTTTTCTCCTGAGCAGCGTGTTCTCGGGTTACCGCGTTCCTCCCCTCCTTTCTCTGTCTTAAATCTCCTCTTTGAATCATATAGCATTTAGAACATTTATGGACATGTTACTGTTAAAGACGTATTCTTTGCTTGAGTGTTGACTTGGGGACTGCAGCTGTATAAATCCGCAAAAAAACACACAGGCCACACAAGCTGTGTGTGCTCAGAAGAAAGTCCTCATCCTTGATTCGTTGGCTTGGTTGGTTCTACAATTTTACAACAAGATGCATCTTGCCATAGAGATCATTTAAAAGGCATTTAAATGTTCTCAAACTATTAAGCGCACAAAAGTGCTTTGTTAGCTCAGGAAAGCTTCTCGTTGTAATCCAAGCCGTAGTCGGTTTTACTTGTTTGTTTAGGGCTAAAGCACTGGGACGGGGTTTTTTTTTTAGCCTAATGCATAGTCAGTCATGTGACACAGCAGGTTCGGTTTTTTTTTTCTTTTTTTAGCTTATTCGTACTAACCATGAAATATAATGATATGCAGATATGGCTGTTGAAGTCAGGTAATAAATATAAAAAAAAATTAAACGAAGTTTATAAAGACCATTATAACACTGTGCTGTTGAATTCTCGAATCTGATTGGCTGGAAGGTGTTGTTTAATTTAACTCATTAATGCAACAAGTAACAATATATTCACAGAGACTTGTATGACGCACACACGCCACATCTAAGACTAATAATAAATAGAATGAAAATTTTGCTATTACTTAACAAAGGAAGACATCTAATTGGTGATATGGTGAAGTTTTCTTTAAGGAGATGTTTATTACATTAATGGAAGGAGTCTCCAGTGTCAGCGCTTTGTAGTTTGCAGTATCAAGCTCTGTCTTATTAACTTTAAGAGAAAGAAAAAAAGAGAGTCTGGTGGGAGAATGACTGTTAATAACTGCTATAATGTATATAATGTAAGTGACAACAGGAACTAACTTGTTGCAGATGTTCCACAGCATTAAATGTAACTATAAATGGATAAAAAGTCTGATGTGTTGTTCTTAAATGCTGAAACATTGCAGTTGCTTTGGGACATGCAACATGGTTTATTCTTTAGATATAATGTAGGATTAAAAGTAATTAGACAGCCACATGCACAACAACAAAACTGCCAACTCCTCTATCCTGAAGATTTTGCCAACTTTATTAATTAAAGAATGACACACTGTACTTTTTATCCATTTATAGTTACATTTAATGCTGTCGAATGTCTGTGAAACAAGTTAGTTCCTGTTATCACTTACCTTTTAGCAGCTACCAATTACCAGCCTCTCTTTTCTCTTGAAAGTCAAGAAGACAAAATGCAGCTTGTCATAAACTCGTGAAGACTTTAACATTACTGACTGTTACAAAGTGCTGACGCTGAAGACTCCTTCCATAAATGTTAAATAAACTTCTCCTTACCGAAAACTTCATCCCATCAACATTTTTTAAAATGCGTTTATGTGGAGTGCCCACTATACAAGTCCCTGTATAAGCTGTTACTCTCACAAAGATATCATGATTAATATACGTGGTATATGTGGTATAATATTGTATATTTATGTGGTATAATATTGTATATTAAAACATTAAAGCACTGTAAGTTTTGCGCCTATTCAGGACTGACACGAAGGCTAGAACACTAGCTTTCTTTAGATCTGTGTTTTTGTAGCTGCTACGCCATTTGTCAAACGTTTTTTTTTTGTGCTCTGACATAAAAGCTATTAACCACTCAGCACGGATGAGTGCAAAAGTTTGCATACCCTTGGATCAAAACAAGGAAGACAAAGACATGTACCAGCAAGCAATTTCATTTATTAGATTTCACAGACACTCCATCATTATGACAAGAAACAAGTATGTTCAAAAATCAAAATGATATCAATATAAACGTCTCCTCCTCCCTTTCTGAGTGTAATGTAAATATTCTTTAAACAGCTTGTATGCTCATCCTTTGCCTAACAGCCTTCAACAGATTTTGTGACATCTGGGCATCTTTGATTATTTCAGTTACACCCACAATTATTTTTTTTTACTTCTATTTTCACGGTTAAATAATAAAATAGAGGCACTTTTTGGATCAGAAAAAAACATGGAGAGTGCAAACTTTTGCACTCAGCTATATACTAATTAGTTGCATCTTGTGGGCTGGTTATTGCATGAGTTAAAATTAGTTCTTGTGGATATCAATCAATCTGAGTAATAGAAATCTGATGATGCACGGTCGGTCTTACAGCGCAGCCATTCTTAAAAATGCGCCTGTTTTTAAAATCTAATCACGTTCAGTCTGAACAGGTCGTGAAGCTTTGTTTTCGTTCTTTAGGAAGATCTCTGCATCTGCTTTCTGCCTAATCTACTGATGGCTCTATAAATAATGCATAGCATAGACTCAACCCTGGACCCGCAGAAAAATTACAACTGCTGTTGGCTTTATGGCCCATTCTGAGTCACGCATTCGGCCAGATCCTGAAGGACGTATTTAACGCCTGTCAGCAAGTCAAAAACACTGCATTATGGTTAAACCATCAGGTGTTGTTATGTCTATGACATCAGAGTACAATCCTGTCCCATGTGCTCAAAGTCGTTACTGTTGGCATCAGCCTTATAGCTGCCTTATTAGCGCTCTCTCGTCTGTAACAATGGAAAGTCATTTGAGTTGTTTAGAGTATGGCTCAGAGCTGGAACAGTATGAATTGAAAATAATTTGGACAGTTTTACATTCAGAATTCTGACAGAAAGGTATTAACAAAATAAATGTGAAGTTTTGTTCTGTAACCTGACTTTACATTTGCAACATTGTACAAAATTCGCAATGAAAAGTTAACAAAGGTTGAGGGAGGGAACAGGGGCGGAGTTAGTGTTCACACTTTTTCTTTTTTTTTTTTGATTCTGAAAAAATCCAACCACTTGTTCATTAAAATTCATTGAATTAGTGATTTTTGGAATAAAAAAAGGAGCTTCTTGTTTACTTTAAGCTTCTTAAAGCTTCTTGTTTACTTTAATGTGTGAACAGTAAGTGAATCAGTATATTTTGCTATTTGTTGTGGTATTCATATTAATCGGTATGAATTTGTTCATGAATAAATGCATAATGAAATCATGAATAAATGAATTAAAATGCATACAGACCTCACTGACTGGACTGGTAGCCAGGCAAATCTTTTATTTTGTTGAGTACTTGGAAGGAAATTAAAATGTAAGGAGTAAAAGTAAAATTTTATTAGACGATATCTGAGATGATGACTTAGCAACTATCTCAGTAAATATATAAATAAATAAATAAATGAATGAATAAAGCAACAAGTGGCGATCTGCGGGGTCCAAGCACCCTTCACAAATAGCACCCCTAGTGGCCAGGTCTTGTTGCAAGTTACAAAATACTGTTCAAGTTTCAAGATGGTAGCTCAATGCTAAACCTGTGAAATGCCTGCTGAAAGTTGATTGGCACCAAATTTCAGCTTGATCTTCCATATGGTTCCTGAGAAACAGCTATTTGAACTTAACCTCAAGTTAAATGACCACACCTCAAACTTGGAGGACCTCCTCAGAATCTTATCCTGAACATGAGCTACAACTTTCGTGCGAATCCATGCAAACAAACATTAGTTATAGCTGTTAGAGTAAATTAATCTCTGTCGTGCAAGGAGATTAACATATGCTGGTGATGTTGTTTAAAATTCTCAACATTCTTTTGATAATTATTGAGATTCAGTCTCTACTAAATATTCCCATACCTATTGTTTGGTCTGAACTATCAGTTTCTGCTGAGAAAAAAATAATTATATAATAAACAAAAACATACAAATAAAACCAATAACACTTAGTGCTTGGCCCCCTAAATAGATACTACACCTATTTAGGTCACTGGACTGGTATCCCTCAGAGTTATGTCTTATTTACCTTTAGTTTATATATTTTCCTTGGTAAAGTGAAAATAAAAAAATAATAGATACTTTAATCTTCTGATTCAATTTTACTTTTCAGGTGAAAATAAAAAAAAACATAAACGTGAGGGATACCACAACTGTGACAAGCAGTGGTACCATTTAGTATCTTTATTTTCCTGTGCGTGATGTAAATTATATCCTATGTTAACTGTTTTATGATGTTATATAACTGCAAGTGGTGATACGCAGGACCCAAGCACCCTTTGCGTATAGTGCCCCCAGTGGCCAGTTCTTGCCAAGAAAACTAAAGACACAATAGATGAACATCGATGATTGGCACCAAATTTCAGCTTGATTGGAATTACAGTTCATAAAAAATAGCTATTTAAACCTAACCCTGCCCCCTATAAATGACCACACCTGAAGCTTTGCAATTTTTTCCAGAACATGTATTGTAACTTTCATATGAATCCATGCAACTGGTTGATTCCTGCAAGAATTGATTGCCATGTGGCAGCCATATTGTGTACAAATCTCAAAAGGTTTTTGACAATTATTGAAGTTCAGCCTCTACCGAATACTTTGACACCTACTGTTTTTTTCTAGCAGTTTTAGCAGACAACAACAACAACAACAATAATAATAATAATAATAATAATAATAATAATAAATCTATAATGTAATCCTTTAGATTCAATTTCAATTTTCAGGTGAAAGATACAAACTAAAGAGACATAAGACTTAACCCTGAGGGATACCACAACACTGACAAGCAATGGTACCATTCAGTACCTTTGTTTTCCTCTGCATAATGTAAATTAAATCCCTTATCTTTGTTTTCCTGTGCGTAATGTAAATTATATCCTGTGTTAACCACGTTATGAGGTAACTGCAAGTGCTGATATGCGGGGTCCAAGCATCCTTTGCAAATATATAAACTAATGGGACATAAGATGTAACCCTGAGGGACACCACAACTGTGACAACTGCTGTTACAGTTCAATATGTTGGTTATGTTGGTTTTTTTTTCTATTTGTGATATAAATTAGACCCAGTGTTGACTGTATTATGATGTTAGAGCAAAGGAGCTTGTCTTTCACTGGCAAATAGAGAAGCTTATACTACAAATATGAAGGATTTTATACTGCTTTTGAAATTTAAATTAATATTCTCTGTATTCTCTCTATATATGTATATATTAAGTATATAATCGTAGCATGCATACGGACTATACTTCAGTGCATGTGAGCGAAACGGAGTTTATATTTCTGTACCACGCAGTAGAAAATGAGACAGATGGCGGCTGGCTGCTGTTTCTAGGCTACACACAAACGCTGCACTCGCATGTCTGGCTGCTCTCATCACAGCGTGTGTGTGTGCGTGTGTGTGTGTGTGTGTGTGTGTGTGTTGATGCTTCGTTTGCCTCCGAGGCTGTCTGAACCAATAGGACGTCTTCCTCAAAACGTCCTCTACCTAAATCAAGCTAGGACTGTTTATTTACAATATGTTTTAGGATTTATGACAGGATATTAGTGTTAAGAGGTTTAGGCATCGTGTGAAAGTTTGACTTGAACATTAATGTGTTATTTATTTATGGATTTACAACAATAAATAAGAGCTAGTGGAGAAGTATTAGCAATAAACGGGTTTATCCACACAGTTTACAGTGGAGATGTTAAAATACGCATGCTGATATGGAACTGATTTTGTGTTATTTTGTGTAAAAGGTATGCTTTAGTCTGTTCAAAAATTTCATAGCTTACACTGCTTACAAACTGTGTTAAAGATTTGACCATTAAAATAGATTGACCTTTTGTGTATTGTATTAAAAGCTGCATTTTAAAATCAGGGGGATTGATTTGGTGTTTTCAGAAAGTCAGTGTAAGTCTCAGTTAACATGGCAGCCCTGGATTTTATTTATTTATTTATTTATTTATTTATGCTCTAAACTGTCCTGGATTTTGCATGGCAACAGGGTAAAGCAAGAAAGAAGGGAAAAAAACAGCTAGTGATTTTAGATTGCACACATATTATTTGAATTAATGCATCGTAATGCTCGCAAAATTCAGTGTTAAAAAATATCATGTATCAGTTAGTGAAAATCATGTCTAGTTCCAGCTTGTAAAGAGTAAGGAGATGAAAATACAACTGTTTAATGTTTAAATTCAGTTAATGTATTGTGAATAAAACTAGGAATATCTGCGTATATTAAAAATATGAGCAAGATTTGCCTCATGTGAAATCATGATAAGAAATGCCCAAAAAAGTATATTTCTAGGTAAACAAAAATAGAGAAATAGAAAAATAAGTGCTGCATATTAAGTTAATAGAGGTAACAGAAGTGAGTAAAGATATTATAATTTAATTTATATATAAAATTGGACCAATAGGAGGAAAATCAGCATGCTGTGTACAGAACTCAGAAAGAAAAGTGCTAAATGTGTAAAATATTAAAGGGATTGAAGGTGAGAGAAAGAGAGGATGAGTGAGAGAGAGAGAGAGAGAGAGAGAGTTGGCCTCCAACATGAGCTTGATTAAAAAAAATGCTTGCTAAGCTATCCATTTCACACATACACAGAGAGAAGGTTCGATATTCACCCGATCGATGATAGAATGGGCACTCTGGCCAAATCAGACGGGGCTCCTTTTCAAACCGGCGTCTCTGTCGTCCCCCTGCTTCATTCTCCTCTAAGCGAAGGGACTTTCTAGATCAAGGCTGGACCATGCAGACACGTCTAGACCGGTAGAGCGGCGGTGACCGGCGGCTTTGGCCTTTGTGGAGGCGAAAGGCGAGTTGGGTCAGGAGGAAGAAAGTGAGGCGTGCCCTTTTTTCAGTGAGGGAACGACCCACGGGTGCGGAGAGGTAAGAAGGGCAGAGGCAGTGCGCTTCTGCTTCCATGGTTACTCACCAAATATGAGGCTGCTGCTATTGAGGAGGTTTCGTTCTCATGCTCTCAGCTGGCCCATGAGCTCGGAGGAAAAACGTGCACGAGGTTCATATCAGCTAAAAAAAAGGAACAATGGTAGCGGGTGGAGTGTATCACATGACCTTTTTTATTAACTCTAATCAATTTTATATCTAATCAGTCCATTTATTCAAAGATTCTTTGAGAAGGTCATGACTTAGTGAGGAAAATGGCATATACTCTAACAAAAAACATTTTGGTGTCCTAAACAACCTTGTGGTTTACACCGTGTATGTTACCATGCTGTACTGAGAAAATGATTATTGCTCTTTCTGTGGCTATAAAAATGGTTAAGAATCAAAGAATCTTCAGGAAACCAAAGATATTTCTTTTATGGCATTGCACTCGATCATTCCTGGCACTTTTACTAATTAAGAATGTTTCATTTTAGCATATGTATCTTTTTTCATTTTGAACTGGATCTCATGAAATATGTATCCAAATCCAAACTAGCAGAAGTGATGTGTTTTGTTCAGTTTTATACGAGTCGTAAGAAAAGGTATGAACTATAAAACCTATAAAACTTAACCCATGTAATCCCTGAATTTTAACACTATCATATACCTCATTTATTTAATTTAAATCAGTCCAAAGATTGTGTCAGAAGAGTCTAATGGACAAGAGTTGGTGAAGAAATTACATATATATATATATATATATATATATATATATATATATATATATATATATATACTTTATTGGACAAGAAATTTGTATGAATTTAAACAAACAACAACAATCAAGCTGTAACTGAAGAATAGGTATGAACAATAAGAGGCAAAAAGAGATGCAATGGTGAAAAGTCAAATGTTCTGTGATCTATATTTCTGTAACCTTTGTAACTTTTTATATGAATTGAGTTATATCAAGTGTTAAAAATTCACAAGAGGTAGCCCATGTTGGTGTACTGCACATCTTTATACTTAATGAGTCGATTTTTCATCTGTAGATTCTTTGGGAAGAGTATTGACATGCTGAGTTGGTACAATAAAATGCCATAAATATATCCTGTTGCCTATACTTATATTATCTCTCGGAAATATTATCCAAATTCAAACAAAGGCGATGTGGTTGAATGCTAACTCTGCCCTAAGGCTAAGTTTCACCTGTATAAATTTTGATTAGGAAAATCATGAATTGTTACAGATTTACAAGTGTGAGAAGACGAGTCTAAATAATTAGTCTTAAAGTGAAGAAAAATACTATTTTGTTACCTTTTGTGTCCAGATTAGTTGCATTTGGTTTATTTCATATGAATGGAGCTGGAAAAAAAAAACACTAACCTTGCCTCTAACCTCAGACTTAACCTTAAGCTGCTCAGGTCTGTAAGGCAAGATTGTGTCTTATGTATTACGAAATAATTTATGACTTGTTTGGCGTACAGACTTATTTTAGAATGCAGCTTGTTGCATAAACCTGTGGCTTTTCTGTGGAAAATAAATTACAAAAACAATCCCAAGTGTGGTTCCACTGTTAGTTTGACAGTTTAGGGTTGAAACAGTGTTGTGGAAGCAGTGTTGTTGCTGTTATTTTGTCTGGATGATATATTTGCATTCTCATTTATTCGCTGTTCAGTTTGAAGTTGGTTAGTTGTACAGTATTATAAGCAGCAGGATTTCTTTCTTTTTCTCTCTTTTTCTTTCTTTCTTGAATTTGTAATAATTTAGCCTCCTGACACTACAGTAGTCACATAGCCTTATCTGTCCACATATATATTTAAAATAGGGGCATTTTTACTGTTAAACTTATGTATCAAAATTTGGGGAAAAAAATACAATAAACACAGATGTTGATTTGCTTAGCTTAGATATTAATATATGTTTTATACATGACAGGTAAAATAATGTAAATTAAGATTGCTGACCTTTTAATTTGCTTTATTTTAGTTTGAGATAAAGGATTAAAAAGAATAATAATGTTAGTTATGAAAATCGATATCTCAGATAGGAATAGTGCTTTTAATAGCTTTTATAGCCAGAATATTTGTTGACATATTTCTTTTTTCTGAAATTATGAAGGAATTTTTGTTTGCTAGGATTTTTGGTCCAACAAACTGCTCGTGATATTATGTTAGTTTCTTCATGCCAGAGCAAAGGTGAGCAACATGTGAGACAAGTGAAGAACAGCGACACAAAAATCCTTCAACGTTTACTTACAAAGACATTAAATCTTTTTTAGACTCTATGAGTTTGAACAAATGAACTATAATTTAATCTAGTATGGTGCTGGTGGATTTCCTGTAGTTTGGTGCAGGAATGTTGCCTGGGTCCCACTCGCATGTCCACACACACACACACACACACACAGAGTGACGGAGAGTGAGACAGATGGCTCGTCCGCGGCCTCTTTACCGGAGGAGCGTGGGAAACTCAGGACTCACTGCAGCTCACCTGCTCTCTCTCTCTCTCTCTCTCTCTCACACACACACACACACACACACACACACACAGTGTTTCTCTATCGCCGAGGCAAAACAGCAGATTAAAATCATTAACAGTGAGTAAAAAACAGTCATTAAATTCTTAACATCAAGCTCCATTTATTTATTTTTTTTTTATTTAAACCACAAAGTTGGACCTCAAACTTTTTGTGGTATTGAATATACAAGAAACTGATTAATATTAAAATATAAGCTTTGAATTCAATTAAATAGATTTTGTTCGTATCAACTTATAATTAGTTTTTTTGTACAGCACTTTTATTCGTATCGTACTAATCACAGATAATCTTAACAGAAAGCCTGATTTAGATTTCTAATGAATCCATAATGATTTCAATGTAAATTAGTCAGCTTAATTTCATGTATGCACCTTTCACTTATATTCTATTATCAAAAATGTTGGGAGATAAAAATGCTAATGTCAAATATTCTTGCAAATGTTAAACATTTCATAGAATCTAAGGTTAAATTGCGCTGTGGCATCGAAAGTTACCATACTTAAGGTACATATTAAAATAATAATAATAATAATAATAATGTAGCATTTCTGTTTTACAGTATCATGTTAGTTGTTAGAAGCACAGTAAGTACAGTATATTTCCATATTGGATTTTAAAATACATAGTAATATTTTGTGAGAACTACCAGTTCACAATTCAATGATTACACAGAATTTAAGAGGTAATAATGTAACACATATGATACCCAGTGCCTACTTTAAAAATGAAATTTTCTGAATACATAATAACTAATGTAAAAACTTTATGATAGTATATTGATAAAAAAGAACATATTAATAAGTCCTACCACTCTGTTTTACTAAATAAATCTGCATCTGACTGAAAAAAAAAACAACCAACAGGTAACAAATGAATAATATTGCTTCTAAAACTAGGATTACTCTCAACATGATGCTACTACCACCGTGCTTCACTGTGACCAGTCAATAAAACACAGCCAAACTGTTAATGGTGCCAAAATTACACTTCTTTACATTTTAAAATATATTTTATCTACTGTATTTGTTAACATCATGATGTTTTCTGTGATGATACATTTATTTAACATTTATGGAATGAGTCTCCAGTGCCGGTGCTTCAGAGGTAAATCTGTAACTTTCCCAACAGGGGAAAGTCTTCAGGATGGAGGGTTTTGCCTTTTCTCAGTACCAATTGGCATTTGTTATCTTCAAGAGAGAGAAATGAGAGAGGCTAGTACGGCTCATGCTTTTCATTAATCAATTAAAAAATGTACTTTTTTCCCAAGTTGCTGTGGTATAAGAGGAATGAAATGCTTTAGGACATGTGGTTTGTGACAGTAATCCTACTTAATCACACTACTCTGTCATTAAATATTTTCTTTTAACATCAGTGATGTTTGTAGTGGCACACATCACTACTTGCATAGTCACTCATGGATGTCTCTGTAATATATTAAACAATATTATCTAACAAGTAAAACAGCTGGTCATAAATTAATATTATACAATTTATCCAAAATGTAGCTGATAATCTACTAATTGGTAGTGTGTATTAGAGTTACAGCTAATGTCAATGTAAGCGCCCCCCAACCTCCCCAACACCCCCCACCCCTTCCCGCCCCACAAAAAAAAAAAAAAAAAAAAAAAAAACTTTGGAAACTAAACGTCTTGGCTGACCGGTTTCATACGGGATAAAGGGAAATTTCTAGATTTCACTTTTTGGCCTTTGCTATGGTGAGGATGTTCAACCTTAACACTGCAGCTGCTGTACCATATTAAAATGCTGTGGGAGAAGTTATAAAGATATGAAATAAATTTCTTTTTCTAACTGCTACCACCAATTATTATTATAATTTCATAAGAACAAGATTTCTGCTGTTCTACTGATGGTGCTTACTTCTAATAAAACTTATTTGGACAACCAATGAATCAGTAAAATACAAAATATCTTTCTGTGCATATTGAAATAAAAAGTGAAGGATCAGTTCTGTGGATCATGTGATTCATAAAAGTCCAGAAAGTGAGAGGCAGCTGAAGGGAAGTTGGGAAGCGCCCTCGGTGACTTAACCCCTTTCTGCCTATTGTTCAGAACAAAGCCTTGTCACAATAAGCTGTGGGATGGATGGCACTCCAGAGAACAGCCACTTTAGTGGGATTTATTGGGTTAAAGTAACACAAAAGGAGCTGAGGCCATGTAGCACAGCAGGGGAAGAACACGGAAAACACCAGGCGTGAAGGTTTACACTTTCCCTGTTCCTTTTCTGTCATGGTGAACTTTGTATAACCTGTACGGAGTGTGTTTGAGCTAGGAAATGACACGTAGCTGTATAAATTATTGTTTTATAAAGTGTGTGTGTAAAAATATTATGAGGGAAAATATTGTGACTTTGTTTCAGGAATATGAGACTCTAGCTTACCTTTTATAATCTGTGATTTCTAACAATTAAGCCAGTTTTCCTGGAGCTGTTTTGATTGGGGAATATCATCAGAAGTAATGTATGACATTGTATGGTAATTTTAAAAAAAAAAAATCAGTATGTTCCTTTATAGCTCAGCTTATATGTTCTGGCTGGGGAGACAACAAAATGAAAATTATATTAAAATGTAAAAGAGTAAAATATTTGAAACCATTAACAGCTTAGTAGTGCTTTATTTACTGTTCACAATGAAGCTTGGTGGTGGTAGCATCCTATTGAGCGTGACCCATGGCCTCTTAGTTGCTTGGTTACTGGATGAACTCCTTTAGGCAGAGTTGTAGTTGTGCCATATTCTTTCCATTTTTAAATAATGGATGTCATGGTGCTTCATCTTCAAAATAATATATATATATATATATATATATATATATATATATATATATATATATATATATATATATATATATATATAAAGACTGAACAATATTTTTCCAGAACCTTGTCCCAGACTTGTTTTGTTTGGGGTGTGTGTTGTTGTTATTGTTGTTGCTGAGTTTGACTTTCTTGGTAGACAGTAACTAAGTACTATATTCTTTTTTTTTAACTGTTTGCTCTGTAAAATAGAGCTAGGCAGTGAACACATTTATGTGGTATTATCTGTTTAGATAGTGGACTGAGAGCTCAATTACCTAAAAACTACAAAATTTGCAAATTTTCATACAATACATTAGTTATTTTGCAACATTAACAGCATGGTAGTGCTTTATTTAGTGTTCATAGTGAAGCATGATGATGGTAGCATGTTGTCTTGGCCTCTTGGTTGCTTCTTGGTTACCCAGTCACTGACTTTGGTGGATGTCCTTCTCCAGGCAGAATTGCGGTTCTGCCATATTTGTTCGTTTTTTAAGTAATGGATTTAATGGTGCTCTGCGTGATGCTCGAAGTTTGGGATTTTTTTTTTTTTTTTTTTTTTTGCACTGTAAAATAGGTCTATGTCCTGAACAAATTGAAAAACAGTCATTTATGATGTATTATCTCTTAAGACAGTGGATTGGGAGTGCATAATTAAGAATTACAATCATTTGCACTTATAGTACACTTTACAGTAGTTAATTTGCAACATTAACAGCATGGCAGTGGTATATTTAGTGCTCACAGTGAAGCATGGTTGGAGTAGCATTGTTCAGAATTAGTCGACTGCAAATTTTCATACACACTATAGTTGTTATTTGGCAACATTACCTGCTTAGATGTGCTTTATTTAATATTCTCAAATTGTATTCCTTCCTTTTTTTTAAAAAAATAACCACCTAATTAATAAGCTGCTGATTTATAATTGTGCCATATAAAGTATGACATACAAAGGGATAATATTATATACATATAATTTGCACAATTACACTGATTTGTGCATTTCCATACACGCAATAGTCATTATTTGGCAACATTAACAGGTTTATTTAGTGAATATGATGAACCATGGTGTGGTAGCATCATGCTGAACATAGCCCTTGGCCTCTTGGTTGCTTTTCTTGGTTGCTTTTCTGGACAGTCTCCTCTAGGCAGAGTCACAGTTGTGCCATATCTGTTCCACTTAAAAAGGAAAAAGGGTTTAATGATCCTGTCAGTGTATTCAAAATTTGGGATATGTTTTGACCTTAGAAACTACCAAGTATTTTTTGCACTGAACATATAAAGACATTTATAAGGCATTGTCTCTTGAAATAGTGGAATGAGAACACAATTATTTAAGTATTGCAATAAGTATTGCAAATTTCCATACACACTATAGTAGTTATTTGGCAACATTACCAGCTTAGTCATGCTTTGTTTAATATCCTTATATTCTGACCTTGAATTGTAGGTGCTGCTGCTTCTGCTTAATAACCAGCTAATTAATAAACTGGTTTTCTTAATAAGCTGCTAATTAGTAATTGTACATCTCAGCTCAAGGTGTATAAAGAGATAATGAATATCATGAATAACTGCTCTTAATTATATATTTTCAGTACAAAGTCCAAAGTAGATCTGAGAGTCAAAATCAATTACACAAAAAAATTGTCCAACAGGTTATGGGAATTAAAGATGACCAAAAATGAAGTCGATGGTGAATAAACAGGATGTTCTTATAGATTTGAATTTCATACTGAAGATTTTCCTCAGAAACAGTAAACAAGTTAGGTCTTGTTATCAAGTATGTTATAGCAGTGATAAACATTTGTTCTCTCAGTTTCTTTTTTTTCTTTTTCTTGAAGTTAATAATACATAAAACACAAGTTCTGAAGACGTTACAGCTTTACCTCTGACTGCTGCAAAGCCCTGACACTGGAGACTCCTTCCATAAATGTTAAATAAACATCTCCTTACAGAAAAGTCACCATATCAATGAGTACATTTTTAAATTTGAATAAATTTGTGTAAATATGGAGTATCCACCATACTGTAAATAAGCTGTTACTATAGAAAAGAGAACATATTAGAATGAGCGCATTAATATAAACTTGTGAGTTAGCTTTTCACTGGAATCAAAAATTCAACAGTGAATTCAACAATGCTGTATTTTTTATCGTAACGGAAATGAAAGTCACTAAACGATTAAGCATTTTCATACTTGTTTTGCACCATGTGAGTAACTACAGTCTGCAGTCAGTACAGTCTACTGCAGTTGTTAAAGAGTGTGTTGGCAAGATTCAGGCGAATGTAAGTGAATTCAGTAGCCATAAATATTTGTAATGCACTCTGTTTTCACTGTATCATATCATATTTTGCTCTCCCCGGTGTCTGTATCTATTTCTGAACAGTCCAGTTCTCCTGAGCCGAGGTTGGTATCAGACCGCAGAAATGTGCGCAGCTGAAAAGTATCAGTTTCACGCTGCTATTTGTTTTGATTCCACCCCCGAGGAATCCTTCCCCTCACTTGACCCGCGCTTTTCTTCTGATGCATTTCAGCAAGCTTTCCATTAGCCCTTCTCCTTCAGGGATGGAGCAGCTCATTTAGCCCAGTGTGCGTTGCGGTGGATGTGCTGTTCCTCCGCTGTGTCTCCATTTTCCGTGCTGTCCTACCCATCTTCATTAGTTTTTTTTTTTTTTTTTTAAAGTGCCCATGGTCAAAACAAAAAAACAACTAAGTGCAGACCTGGAAGGCTGGAGATATTCTCATGCATCAGAGATGACCTACGGCACATGTTTATCTATTTTATGATTATGGATGCTTTTAGATGCTCCGGGCCATCGTTTTTACTTTATTTACGATTCTCTCGGTGTTGTTTTCCGAACGAACAATATGCTACATGCTAGACTGCAAGAATGAGCAAAAAATGTGATGCTTTGAAGAGCAGAGTTTGTTCTGAGATATTCACAGCACAGTAATTGAAACATCTCGTCTTGGCTGCCATTTTAGCTAGCAGTGGTGTTCTGCTCAATTATTCATCGCAATCGGAGCTATTTGGATTATTCAGAACTAATAGGACTGAACATTAGGAAAGTGTTCGGTAGTTTAATACTTTCATCACTATGTGATAAGTAAGGAACAATTGGGAGTGTGCTGTTATAGGAGAATAATCAACCATTGGGTGGTGTGATTACTGTCGCCACACTAAAGTGGATTATTTTCCTATAACAGGACGTCCCAAAGTGTTTATTTCCTCTTACACAACAATTTGGTAACCAATGATTTGAACACTTCAATTTTTTTTCTATTTATAGTTACATTTAATGTCGTGTAACATCTTTGAAACAACCATTTCCTTACCAGCCTGTCTTTTTATCTCCATCTTGAAGTTAATTAAGATCAAAAATGCAGCTTGTCATCATGAGAAACCACAAAGCATAAACTCCTCATCCTGAAGATGTCAGAAAACTTAAAGTTACAGCTTTACCTCCGACTGTTACAAAACACTGACACTGGAGGCTCCTTCCAAAAAATGTGAAATAAATGTCTCCTTAGAGAAAACTTCACCATATCACTGATTACACATGTTTTTAATCTGTTTATATAAGGCATCCACTATACAAGTCTGTGTCTAAGTTGTTACTATAGAAATGAAGTATTAGAACAAGCGCATTAATATAAACTTGTGATTTGCAGATGCACTTTTGTCCGAGCTGCTGTTATAGAAAATTAATCAACACCTTCTTCTGACTAATCAGAACAGAGCATTCAAGAGCACTGTGGTATAATCATCTTTTACTGTTTTATCTCCTTCTTTAATATGTTAAGGAAACAATTTGACCAAAATGAATATTATACCATTTTCAAGTTATTGAGATAAAATATGGTCAAATTCTGATGTTATGTTTGGCTTCTTTAGTTTTGCATTAAAGCTCTCAGGCTAATGTTGCTCAAAAGTAATGAAAGCTCTAATCAAGCATTTGTTGAACTGAGTTTTAATTTGTGCGGCACTGCTTAATTTTAAAGCCGACTTAAGATATCATTAATTAAAACACTGAGCTGGGATTCAGTCTGATTAGCCACCATAATGGATTTGCTAAAATATTACGCAGCCACAATGTCTTTACATTACATTAAGCTTCCTTTAAGTGGCATTATTTAACACACCATGAATGTCAGCGTTAATACACCATCAGTAACATTAACAAAGCAACTAATGCATGTATTAATTGATTTTTTTTTAAATAATAAACCAAACAATCGCCTGCATTAATGAATAATTAATGATTAGTTCATAATTAATCCCATAGCGACCAATATGAACAACACCTTAATGAACAAGTTTGCAGTTGTTCTAATATTTCCAGCTGGAGACCAGAGTTCATTAAATGATCAATATTTACATTATGAACATGCTCTTATTAATTTTTTGCTGATTTATGTGGATTTATTTCAGTCATGGATTGAAGAAACATTATTCAATGCAAGTGAATTTCATTAACATTTAAACAAACATTAATTAATACACTGGGTTACTTTGTTAATATTACGTATGGTTTATCAATGCTGAAGTTCATGTGTTAATGTTAACTAAAAGTAAATAATGTTATTTAAGGGAATCTTTTTTTATAATGCTGAGTCTAGGTTGAAAGTTGATTCAAAGACTGAAACGATTGATTGATGGTTTAAATGCAACTCTGATTTGAATTATTAGATAAACTTTGATTGAATCCAGGTTAAAGCTGAATCTTTTTTTATTATTATTATTTTCTAACACCATAAGAACTTGCACATTAAAATTTTTAGTTATTTCTAAACCATTCCTTTAACACAAGGATATTCACCTTTAACCCTTTTCATCCTGCTCTACCTTTAGCTGTAAAAGCTGTAAAAAAAAAAAAAAAAAAACTACTGGAGAGTTTGGGTTATTGCTTTTTAATGAATCTGTTATTGTTCATGGCATCACATTACCGACACTAAATGGACTGATCTCTTCTGACTTTGCTCTCCATTCACATCAGCTCAGATCCTGTTTATGTGCAGAAAAGCATATCACTCGCTCGCTTACCTCATGCCCTCACGTTTCTGTATTAACAGGATAAAATCTCCATTGCTAGAAAGCAATTAACGTTGTGCGCTGTGTGTCGATCAACATTCGGCTCACAACAGGGAATATAATTAAACCAAAATACTGGCTGAATTCATGCTACGTGCTTTTCGAAAGGCCAAGCTAAAGCTTTTGTGGGTTTAAAAAAAAAGCTGAGAGCCTGGATCCTGGCAAAAAATTTCTTTCAGATAATTTTTTATTTCTATTTTCAAGGATTCAGCATTTTGGAAGTGTTTAAAGGATCTGGACCAGTTCTCAAAAGTGGCGTTATTTATCTTTGTGAGCCTTGCCATTTTATTAGTATTGGCGAGTAAATTAATGCTATCACCCAGAGACAATAACTTAAAGCCGAAACACTAATATCCACAATGTATTGTTGAATCAGTTACACATAATTTATTGTAAAAAAAAAAAAACCTCCAGTGGTTAAAAGCGCAGTGTGCAATTAGACTGAACAGTTATACCTCCAAAGCCAAGGAATGCAGCACTTATGGGTGGGACGCCACTTATAAATTATCCCCAAACTCCCAGTTGTGTTGATTTACATTTAATCACTCTTAAGCCAAATCCCGCTCTTTCAGATTTCCTAGAACTCTCAAACCCAGTGTTGGACACACTACTCGATGTGTGTGTGTGTGTGTGTGTGTGTGTGTGAAAGCATTGTGAAAGCAGTGTGTATTTGAGGCCTGATACAGGTTGCTATGTGTTTGCTATGCCCGTTCGAGCTCTCCCCCTAAAAGGACCCCCACTTTTTCCCCTCATTGCTTCAAGCCACAGCTTCAAATCCAGCAGCTGCCGCCAACAAGCCGTGCTAAAATAGTGACCGTGTTTAGTCTGGCATGGTGCAGCGGCATTGATTGGCAGCTGGGTCAAACAATGTCACTTTCTTGGCTCTTCTCCCAGGCAAATCTCTGCTTGTTAGGTTTGTGGTATCAGGTCACTTTCCAGAGAGGAGGGAGTTTGAACAAAGACCCTTCCCATGTTCACCTCAGGTTTCTGACTGATGCAAACATCCATCAGTTTGATGAAAACTAAAAGGAGAAATTCAGCCAAAAATTCAAGGGGGATTCCATATCTGCTAAACTTCATGCATTTTGTGTTGATTAGTACGAGTGATCACAGCCAAAAGAGCAGTCTTATTTTTCCCCCAATAAAAACGGCAGATGACCCAATAGACATACGAATGATTGACAGCTGCGCAGGTGTTTTCAGCTCTCCAATATTAACTGGAAGCCCCGCCCCATTCTGCCCCATTCCCACATCTCACATTACGTTGTCTTTTGGCCAGAGCTCTTGTCTCAACTTGATTTTCCAGCTTGAAAGATGCAGCTTTTTACTGTTTCCATGCATTTTAACCCCGTTACCTGTCCCTTCGAGTTATTCATCTTCAGAGCTGACTGGTCTGTGATTTGATTGGGATGCTTTTGTAACTCTTAATTATTATCAATTATTTTTTATTAATTATTATCTTTTTCATTCAAAAATGTGTTAACCTATGTCAGGCAACAATTTAGCATTTTCTACAAGGCTTATTTGCTGCATTTTGCTCTTTTTTAACATAGAATTTGCATATATACAAATGTTGGCTAGCTAGCATCCATGCTAATTAGATGAGGAGTTTAAGGACTTTCTAATGATTTACATAAAAATCCAGTATATATATATATTTCAGTATAGAATTTGGGTAACAGGGTCGTACTTTCAAAGTGAGCTCATCACTCAATATCACTGATAAAGAAACTAAAAAGAAAGAACTTTTCTTCTTCCCATGATCTTCAGGAAATGAGATGATGCAACTTGTTATAATATATTTGAAATAATTCAAAGGGGTAACTGTATTCAGGTAACAGGGTTGTACCTGTTGTAACAGGTAACAATTCAGGTAACAGAGCTGAGTTAATGAGTTTTAAAATTTTTTTTTTAAATAATACTTCAAAGTAAAGTGTATTTATAGTGGGCAGGGTCAGTGCAGTTTTCTAAGCACTGAAGATGCACTTTTATGCAGGACATTTTATCTGTGTTTGCTTTACACGTTTGCTTTACACGTTTAAACTCGCACTTACGTCCACCTGTCTATGCCAGTATATGTGTACTGTGATGGGAAGCGGACACAGGAACTCGAGCAGGGTACGGGCAGTTCTAGTTATGAACAGTTATGAATTTGAGACTTACTGTGCTGTGATGTACTCCAGTGCTAGATTTCTGTTACTCATAAGCTACACTGTATCTCCACTGCAAAAGCAAATATCAGACAGCAAACATGTCTTAACTGTTTGAATGGATTTGGGTTGGGAAAATTATATAAAAATTCATTTTTTGGGTTAGATGAGAAAAAAACTGCAAATGAGTGAGTGATTGAGGGAAAAACATCTTTCAGGTTCATTCTTTACACAAACCTGTGAATAAATACATGTTACTTATTACATGTAGGACATGTGGTTTTATTTTTCACATGTGAACACATATCATATTAGATATCAGATCATAACATATAGAAATGCACCTGTTTTTCACACGTGATCAATATTAGTCAGGTAAAAAAATACATAAACAGACTACATTTACTAATGTTTAGTACTGTTTACTGCTCTTTATAGTATTTTATTTAAATGAGGAAACATTTAATTGTATTATTTTTGAAGGCGTTTTTGCTCTACAGCATTTCTTTGCATGTGCATGTTCTTTGCGTAAGACTTTTGCGCAGTACTGTACGTATATGATCACATGAAATGTTTGCAATTTTTCCATAAAAGATATTTAGCTATGTATGAAAAGACAAACTTCTTTATTGATTTGTTTACATTGAAAAGTTCACAATAGTGCAGTGGGTTCATTACAATCTTCTTTGCAATAGAAAACCACAGGCAGGTGTTTTCCTCTCTTACTATAATAATAATAATAATAATAATAATAATAATAATAATAATAATGGCCTGTGATTTATTGCTTAATGGTTCTGTTTGCTCTGTGTTTTATTTTATTATAAGACAGCACTGCTGCTAAATATGGAGCTTTTTCAGGTCTTAACATCGTCGTCATCTCTCCTGTCTCGGATGCAGATAGATAGAGATATATAAGATAGGTAGAGACAGATGCGCACTTTTTCCAGTCCCTTTCAGACACACTGGGTCAATAAATTGCATTTAGAGTGAAAGGAAATAAAAAACGAGTCCTGAAACAGTTCACATGAACCCATTAACCCAGTTGTCAATCCAGGCTTTGGCCTACGTATGCCTTTTTCTCAATTTGTCATGAAAGAGATCCAAACTTTTTTCCCTTCCTCGTGGCTATGAGCCAGACAGCTTTGGAAAAAAAAAACTGATGCATCTTCCAGATTTTTCATTTCTGCATGTGCGTGTGACTTTAATAGGATTCAGATCTTGCCGAGTCTTTTAACTGGGTGAA
The DNA here is from genome assembly GCF_027358585.1 of Pangasianodon hypophthalmus. Taxonomy (NCBI): domain Eukaryota; kingdom Metazoa; phylum Chordata; class Actinopteri; order Siluriformes; family Pangasiidae; genus Pangasianodon; species Pangasianodon hypophthalmus. The sequence goes on along the minus strand of NC_069723.1, from coordinate 21,670,260 downwards.
ATGCAATGGAGTGCACGAGTCATGAGTCCTGTCATATGTTTGAGTAATTGTTATGAACCGAGTGACTCTGCAGCGTTTGTAACACTGCCCCGTGGCCGAATAGCACACAAGTTCTGCTGGTAATTTTCTCATTTAAGATAAACGGCCAAATTGACTTCACTCCATGATGGTGTTTGGATAAATGATTCCTTAAGTTCTGTCATATTTAGTTTAGAAAAAAAAAAAAGAATTAGGAAATATGTCAACTTTTGAAAGCGCTATCATTAAATATATCATTCAAAGATAAAATCTTATCAATGTAAGGTTTCATTTTAGATTTAGATTATTTGCTATTAGCAAATGTCCTAAAGTGGATTATATGGATTTTTGTGGAATTGAGCGCAATAGCACCACAGAGCGAGGAGTGAGGCTGGGGCTGATTTCTTTCTAGCCCAGAGTGTAGATTCATGCAGCCTATCAATCACGGTCATGTCAGGTGATTACACAGACTGACACGCCCCCTAGATTTGATCTCCATTTAGGTTGATAGTTTTCACACACACACACACACACACATCCATACCATGGATGAACGAACGTGAACTTTTGGAAACTACTCTGTGACAAAACAAAAAAACAACAACAACAACAACAAAAAAATACAGACAATACTTTTAAACCACATTTCACCCACCTTGAATCCACTTCTGATAGCATTGCATATAAAATGTACACTAGCAGTTGAAAAATTAAGGTCAAGTGAAAGCTAAACTAAAATTAGAGTTTCGTTGACACCTAGTTTACTTCTTACAAAGATACTCACAAATGCTAGCATATAATAGCTACACTAATGTACTTCTCTCCAAGTATACTTACAAATGCTAGCATAAAAAAGCTGTACTAGCATATTTCTCTCCAAATATCCTTACAAATGCTAGCATGTGAAAGCTACACTAGTGTACTTCTCCCAGAAATACTTAGACTAGCATATCAAAATCACTTCTGGAAGTCTCTCTGGATAAGGACATCTGCCAAATGCCATAAATGTAAATATAAATCAAAAATACATTAGTGTACTTCTTAAGTATACTTAAACATGACAGTATAGCCAAAGTAAATGATATATCTCTCCAAATATACTGCGTTAATATGCTTGTAGTAAACATGGTATTAAATCTGAGAGACGAGAGACTTAAGCAGAAATCTCTCTTTTCCTTCCATTTAAGCTCATTGTTGTTTAGGAGAAACTACAGCCATAATAAGGAGATCGAAACTCACGTGTTAACTTTTACTTTTTTCAGGTTCAAGAGATGATTACTTAAGAGACACTGGTGAGACCTGATCTTAAGGTAAGTGTTGATCCTTTTTCAAACTATCGATCATGCTTGTACGATATTGATTTTGCCCTGCTTGTGCGATATTTTTAAACAATTGAATTTAAAAAATCTAGTCATCCAGAACAGATTTCCACCATTTCAGGTAAAAGCTTTATTTATTGCCAGCTTGTTTGTTGATACTGTGTTGAATTTCAGCCAATTTTTTTTTAGCCATCTCTAATAAATATAGTAAACTGATATTAAGTCTATGCTTGTCTAATGCTAGCTAAATTGAGCATAGATTTCATTTCTTATTAGTGAACTCAAAATATTCTCTATTTTCCTTGATAGAAATCGAGCATGCCCTGTTGAGAGCACGTAAGATAGTGCGAAGGGGGCGGGGCTTCAAGGCGATGTCAGTTAGAGACAATGACTGGCGTATTTTTGAGTAATAACTCATACTAGGATACTCCGATGTTAAATTGCGGACCTCCTACGCGAAATACGTAAAAAGTCATCAGGTCTGGTTAAACAATATAATCGGTGAAAAGGTTAATGGATATCACACACACTCACACACACATCATTTTATCACACAAGCCTACTCCCTTTATTTTAATGTAAAGCTCTGGCACATGATAAAATCCTCCCCAAAAGACAACTATGTTTCATGAAACACTGAGCACAGCACTGACCTGCTGACGGGATTTACTCATATTTACTTACCTCTAATATCTCTGCTAGTTCTCACTGGGCTTCACTTTAACCTCTTTGAAACAATTTAATTCATTTTCAATCAATTTTTGAATCTGAAGTCAGTGAGGAGCCACTTGTCATTAACCCGTAGATCCGATCTTGTGGTACAATTTAACGGCACAAGCTCGTCTCTATGGGTCTCTGTCTCTGTGGTAGACCAGCTTCTGGCTCGTGTCTTTGTATATACATCTTAAAACTGGCTTTAAATCAGTTCAGCCTATTTACATTTATGGTGAGCCACAGTCGTGTAAGCCAAGATCCTGAAACAAGATATATTTACCTTTCAGTCTGATCTTTTCGGATTTTTTTTTAACTGTACTCATTAATTCCACAGTACGTGTGACACAGAAACACTCTAGAGCGAGTGATCATGAGTGATGTGTGTGTGTCCGGGTTGAGGTAGTAGGTTGTATGGTTTCGAATGATACCTTGGGAGTTAACTGTACAACCTTCTAGCTTTCCTTGGAGCTCACTAAAGTCGTCGAAGAAGACAGTGGAAAAACAAAAGTTTGGTTTGAGTGTAAATATGTGCGGCATTTTTAATTTGTGGTTATGAGTGTTTGTGCAAAAGTAATAGTGTCTAAGAGCAGTTTATTATGAATTTCCTCTGATATATAGATGTAGTGCTTACAGTGCAAAGCTTTTTACTTAAACTTTCATGTGGAGTTTGTGTGCATAATGCTGATTATTCACAGTGCTGTTGAATGCTTGATTCTGATTGGCCCAAAGGAGTCTCCACTTTCCGTGCTTTGAAACAGTAAATTTTCAGACACAGGAATGTTTTCAGGACAGAGGACCTTACACTCTGTGGTTTCTCGGTAACGTGACAAGCTACGTTCTTTATTGTGGAAAAAAAGGCAGGCTGATGGAATGGCTGTTTATAGCTGTTTATAACATAAGTGATAACAGGTACTAACTTTTTTTCATGGATGTTCCACAACATTAAATGTAACTATAAACAGATAAAAAGTATGTCATTGTTTGAGTAAGAAATAAATGTAATTGGTGGCAAATTGCTGTGGTGTAAAAGGAATAAAACTTTTTGAGACATGGAAATTAATTGGATTATTTGGAACTTTGAGGTGGCAACAATGACTGATTGATTATTTTCCTGTAACAGCACACACCCACGTGTTTTATTTCTTACTTATTGGCGAGCCTCTATGAAAACCATCTCTCAGTGGTTACAGGAAGTCACGATAAACAAACACAACAAGTAGGTGGGTTCAGTTTGTGTTACATTCCTGCCGTGTCTTTTTTGCACTCATACCTGATTACACACACCTGCTGGTTTTATGTGTCTTTACTGTTCCTCAGGAACATAGATGTATTTATCATTGGTCATTTCAGATATTATTTTGTTTCAGCTGCCTAAATTCAATACAACCCATGATCAGTACATCCTCTGCTAACTAGCAAACACAGTTACTAGTGAAAAAATCCAATGATGTCATGTTTTCTTAAATAACCTGCGTGCTCTCCCGTAGCCTTTATAACTGCCTTCTGTGTCCTCTCAGTTGTAAGATTCTGCACATTTTTTCTTGTAATTCTACCAGGTTGTCATGCGTTGCCTTCTTCAGATCAGGTCTGGAGACTCACAGGGTCATGAGAAAGATCCTTTCAAATGATTTGTCTGTTGATTTTGCATTATATTTTGGATTTTGTTGTAGATACAGTTAAATTTCATTTTTAAAATTCTCCTATGAGGATACAAACTTTTGCACTCTGATGTAATATAGTATAAATTTTCTAAATTGACTGACATGAAGAGTATTTTATTTGGATTATTATTTTTTCCCTGTAATCCCTGCAGATCAGTTTAGACTAGCATAGTGAATGATTAGTAATAAGAATATATAATATTTTATATATATATATTATATACGAGGTTCTTTACCTCGACTGTACTGGGTCTGACTGTTATAGCAGTAAGTATACTTTACCATCACTGGAATTTAGAGCACAAATCAATGCTTTTTTTCTAGGGATGTATCAATACCATTTCTTTCCCAGACCTGGTACATGTCTTTGGTACTCGTCAATACCAAAAATGACTAACCTACTTTGTATTAAGCAATCAGTGGTATTTTGGTGCTAGCAATGAGTTGCTCATGCTGTGTTTTATGTTTAAGATGATATGGTGTTTAAACAGTATCTTTAAAATTAAGTGTCTTTAAAACTAAACTGTAGTTGTTGAAATTAATTTAGGTTTACTAGCATTGCAAAAAATTAGGTTACTTACATTGTAGGAAGATGCTGTAGTTCCTCCTCTTGATCGTTAATCTTTAAGTACATCCAGATCAGTATGAGTAAAAAAATGCATCGAAATGCAAAAGTATCGAACCTTTACCCAATAGCAGTATCTGTATCAATGTATCTATACTTATTATATAATAATAATAATATTAATAATAATTTTGTTGATGATGTTATTGTGGTTAAGGTTAATTAACATACCCCAAACCAAACAAGTACCATTTCTCCCCTGAAAAACTTCAATGCAAAATAAAAATGTTGATCATTTCAACACATTCTGTAACCATTATGATTAGAACTATGATTAGAAGACTCTTTACATTAAACATGAATCAGATTTAAAAAAAAAAAAAAAAAAACTCTCTCTAAGTATTTGCCTAGTTCAGATTGTATTTCTGAAAAGTTCAACAGCTGAACTTTTTTCTTTGTCGTTTATCACTGAAAGCTGCATGGTTTGGAAGAGGGGCCTATAGGTGCTCTTATATAAAAGATATTTAAGCTCGTTTGTTCAGATGAGTCGTTTTACTTTCACTTTATAAGCGAAATGTTTGGGCGGCTCTGAGGTGTCATCGATTTGTCTGGAGCGAGACCTTTTGCTGCTGTGTCAGAAAGCTTCATAGATCAATGCAGACTTGCCCTTTAACCTCTCAAATAAATCAATTGGATTGAGCTGGAGGGATCTTGGCTCAGTTGATAGAATGGCAGGGAGTTTAATGTGACCAGGCTGAACACTATTAGAGCTTGAAGACTGCTGTGACTGAAAGGTTTTTTTTTCTTTTTTTTTGATAGAATGGCAAGGAGTTGTTATTTTCATGACTTCATCTCTGCATTGTTACTCTACACATGCTCTGGCTAAATCTTGGGCAGTGCTTAGACGTGCTTTCTGAAATCTCTGCAGCAGCCATTTGGATGTCGCCTGCATATCATCAATGTGTCCTGCAGTAATTGGGATTGCATGGGGAAGTTTGTTTTCCACTGGCAGTCTAAAATAAAACACTTCAGAAGGTGCTGTTTCAGGACAGTAATCAATGACAGGTGGTGAAATTCGGCCCAGGACCTTGAAGTTTATTATTTTCCAATTACAGCATGTCCTGAAGTGTTTTACTCCTCTTATACTAAAGCAATTTACCAAGAATTTTTTTTTTTAACTTATTAAAGAATACATTTTTAAAATCAGTATATAGTCACCTTTACTGCTGTGGAATGTCCATGAAAACAATTTAGTTCTTTACTTACATCATATCAGTTATATCATTATGTCTCTTGAGTTCATAATAAGACAAAAGAAATGCAGCTTGCCAGGTTACCCAGAGCTTTTTTTTTTTCCATCCCTGTCATATCATTGGTTTTGCTCTCCAAATGTGTGCACCTGCTCTGTGTTTAGCCCTTAATTAGTTTGTCTATTTAGACACTGCTGTTTCTGTGTTTAGTTGCGAAGTCTTACCATGCATTTCTGTATCTTTAAGTACTATAGAAACAATAAAGTGTTAGAACAAGCACATTTATTATAAACCTGTGATTAGCTGCTGAACTACCACCATAGAAAATTAACCGTCTGACCAATCAGAATTGAGAATTTAACAGCGCTGTGGTATAAAATGAAATAATACACTGGCTAAAATTAACTGTGCATGTGTAACAGTGTCCAGAGTCTCTTGCGCAAGAACGATTTTAAAAATCTACACCACACAGTGACAGCTCATTTATTTAATTCTTCATTTAAGCTGTCTCTCTCTCACACACTCACACACACAAGCCCCATAGCTTTAGCTATTAACTCAGGAAATATGTGGTGAAACACCCCCCGTATGGGGCAATCATTTTGGGTATAAAAAAAAAATACCAAGCAATTTGATAAATTTCTTTATATTAAAAAAAAAGGACGTAATAGGAAACCTCATAATTGGTTAATTATAAGGATCAACAAGGTTATAAATGGAAGCAAACATCACTGACAGCAAATTTCACTTACTTTAAAGCACGAAGGTAATTCAGCCCAAAAAAATACAAAGAACAACATTGCCAGTATTAACCTTCTTCACTTGCCAGACCTACCGCAGAACTGCAGAACTATTGTGCATTTTGCAAATATTTGGAGTAATGAGGTGGTCATGAGGAGGTTCACTACTGTCACAGGGAAATTTAATTCTTTTGGTAAAGAGGAAAGAAAGAACCAGAATAGAAAATATAGTTCAACATCAATCTTATCAAGCTTAGCTAATACGTTTTTCAGTAACACTTTACTTAATTAATGCTTAATTAGTAGTAAGTAACCAAGTGTTACCATAATAGTTACTAATATTTCCTTTTTTTAAAAAAAAATAATTACTAAAGACTAAAGTGTAGTAACTCTTCTTGTATTAATTGTTTCATGGCTCCTTAATTAATGCTTACTAATGTCTTTAATTACTCCTGAATGGAATAAAACATTAATGCTAATGAAAGATTGATCAGTTAGTAAGTAATCTTAAACAGTTGTGGTACACTGTAAAGTTTTGCCAGTTTTCCCAATTTCATTAGTTAGACTATAATTTCTAAACTGCGTCATAGCACACTGACCTACATAAACAGACATGGACAGGCATCGTAAAGATCCAATAAAACCACAGTAAGGAAAAAGTTGTGTTTTGTGGTAATATATAGGTATAGCTGTATACAGCCATATATAAGAACAATTACACTGAAAATGAATTTCTTAGGTATTGCTAGTTAAATGTTTGCAAATAGTATAGTAGTTCTGCAGCAGGTAATAAACAAAATCATTGTTCAAGGGATATTAACATGATGCCTTGCCAATACTTTGAGGTTTTCCCCATTTATTTTCCTGCTTCCACACAGCACACTGCAGTGAAATTTAGCTTTACTCCTTTCCATTCTGTTGCTCCAAATACCTTTCTGATTATAAGGTTGTAGCACACACTTGCACAGTTAGTACCTTGAATTCTAGACTGCAAAAGGAAGGGTTACCAAATATATTGATTTATTTTAAATATTTTGTGACGAGAGCCATATCAAATTGGAAAATGAGATTCTGTTATCGATAGAGAGCTTTTTAAGAAAACTGACTGATGCATTTAATGACTTTCCGAAGCTGTGCAAGGCCAAATATTTATGGAAAAGCTACAGAGTAATACAGCCCAGGAGTGAAAAGGCTGTAGAGCTGAAATATACATGATGCAATGAACTGTTAATGTATAAAGATGAGGCCGGAGATTTTGCAGACATCGAGGCAGAGGCAATAATAGAGCTGATTGATTACAGCAACTAGTTTAAAGCTCATATTGATTTCATTTGCTTTAATATTCCCTTTGGCCCTGTGGAGACTTCAGTGTGTGCAGGCTGGAGGAAAATGAACTTGGACTTCAGTTATGTCACATGGGGTTGTGAAAAATTACACACTGACATTTAGAGGACTGTATACACTGTATACTTCAGGGACACATGACACAGAAAATTAATTGAATCATACTATATAATGACAAGCTAAATAAATTCAGTCGATAATTTAATTGAGAGTGTTTTGCACTAATAATGTTGAACATATTGTGTTTTTTTTTAACTGAAAAGTAAGACAAAAAAAATGTTCTTGGTTGTCATGATGAAAATAAAACATTAACAAAATACTTTTGTTACAACAAACAAAAATGCTTCCTGATTATTTTCCAATAACAGCACATCCTGAAGTGGTTTATTCTGCTTATACCACAACAATTTACACATTTTTATGTATTCCAGAATGACACTTAATACATTTTATTCATTTATAGTTACATTTATAGTTTTATCCATTTATAGTTACATAATGTTGTGGAACATCCATAAAACAAGTTAGTTCCCATTATCACTTATGTTATAACAGCTATAAACAGTTCTCAGAATGTATGAGGAAATGTAGATAGATAGTTTCCCTAACAAATAGAAACAGGAAAATGGATAGACAGTAAGCTTTATATCCATCTTTGCAAATAAATTTATGTAATTTTACAATTATCTTTATTTATTGAGATTCATTTATACAAGAGCTAGAGAGGTCTAAGTGTTTACAAAAGACAATTTCAAACCTTTTTTTCCCCCTAACACAATACAAAAGGCAATCAGTTACGAAAGGACAAATTCAACCTTAAAGCTCATAAACAATAATGCAAAAACTACCAAAAATTATACAAAAGCTACTCAGTGCAAAGTAAGTGGAGAGAAAGTTAAAGTGTTATCCTGGATACTGTTTGAAGAGGAATGTCACAGGGCTGTCACAGGTTTAAACTCCTTCCACTAATGAAGAAGTGAGATCTTGCATTATGGGGAGAAGAACATGCCAGGAGCTCAAAGCTCTAAGACCTGAGCTAGCATGGAGGTGTAGTTTTGAACTGTGCATAGAAAATGTAGTGCAGAGCTTTTTGATTTTGATTCTTGCTGCAACAGGAAGCCAGTGGAGTGACCTCGGTTCCTCAGCAGGGGGTAGACATGAGAGAACTTTGAGAGGTTAAAACCCAGGCAAGCAAAAATGCACCGAATGCTCTGTAGAGAAGAAATCTGAAAAAGAGAGCTGAAGTAGTCAAGGGTAGAAATACCTAGAGCTTGTCTAAAAAAAAGTTAGTGTAAAAAAAGAATGTGTAGTCAGGAAAAAGTTGTGATCTTCTGATGTTATGAAGAAGAAACCTGCTGGTGGTTGATGTGATATGATTGGAGAAATTAAAAACAGTTTCTAAAGACAAGTTGTTGTTTTTTATTTTAAACAAAATAGTTAGACAGACAATTAGAAAATCTCAAAGATTTATTAAGCAATTTAGGCAAGTAAAAAGGAAACTGGGAAATAACTGGGAAAGATAGTCCACCTGGATAAGCTAGATTTTTCAGCATGGCAATGTAATGCTGCAGATCTTGAGATTCTTGATGCATCTTTTCATTGGATAAAAGGTTAGAAGCTAAAGTTCGAACCTCCCCTGCTAGCCAGACTCCTGACCTCTTTCCTTCACAGACCTCCATTAGATCTATTCCAACATTAAATTATTAAAACGTTATTGAATGTAGCAATGTTATTTATTTTTTTATAAAATGTTTTAACCTCCCAGAAATCCTTCTGTGTTTTGTAATGTAATGTTAGGCTAATATAATGCTAATGAGCTAGAACTAGCATCTCTCATAATGCCCCACCAAAGTCGCTCAAGTGGGCGTGTTTAGTTTTATCAATTGTATGTAATGCAATAAATGTGCTCCCTAGTGTACTGTTATTAAATGCACACTCTGCGCATTAATATAAACCTGTGATTTATAGCTGCACTAGTGTCAGAGCTCAACACTTGGTTGAGCTCAGAGCTTCTGACCAATCAGAATCCAGAATTCAACACCACTGTGGTACGTGTGGATATTAAGGATGAAACTATTAGGGGCAAATATTTAGGTTTCTAGAATGCAAATTGTTAAGTAGGTGCAGTTTTTTAATCAAATGAATAGACAATAAAACTAACTATAACCATCTAACCAAACGTAAATAAGATTATTATGTATTTTTGACACAAGAATAACACTAAATTGTAATTAGGTCTCATAATTAATACTGGAAAACATTTCTTGTCATTTATCACTTCTTGTCATTTAGACGTACTCTCTCCAGAGCTGTCGGGACACAGAGGAAAATCTGTGTGATTGGCAAAAAGCAGAATATATAGATTGAGAAAGGACTTTGTTACAATCTTCATAAACAAGCTCTTTAAAAAAACCAAGAAGGTGTGTAAGAGCTTATGAAACAGATGCTCTTGGCTTTTTATGCGACGCATGCCTGTGTTTGAGAAGCAGCTCGTGTCTCGCCGACGCTCTGCAACCTCCAGACGCTGCAGGACAGGGTGACGGATGGCTCACGCGAGCCAATAGCTGCAGACGAAGGGGTGGGAACTACCTGCTCAGTCCACTCGTCTCCGCCACCCCTCCCCCCCTCCCCCCCCAACAGATCATCAGACCAGCCTGTGTCTGATTCAGCAACCAGCTCCAGCTCCAGCGTTCACCTCCAAACCCGAGTCCCTGAAAGACGGATGCGCTGACAATGACGACAACGGCGTCTCGTAAATCGGCCGGGAATCCAGAGGTAAATTGATGATACGTTGACGATAATCTGGTCATTCCATCGAGAGTCACCACGCTGAGCCTCAGGGGAGTATGGACCATAAGACTGCGGGGGCCAGAGGGTAAAGGGGGAGGAGCTGGAGAGGTGATGAGAATAGCATCACTTTTGTTTTGGCTAGATTGCCATTCCAGATGGGAACGATTTCTTTTAAGCATAATTGAGCATATTAAGGAGTGCTGGTGGAATAGCTTGGGGGGGGGTTGACGCTTAAATCCCAGCAGCTGCTTAGCACATCTGTATGTACTACCACTGTCTCAGTGGCAGCACCTGCAGTGACAACTCGAGACGTCTCGTAGAGTTTGGATTGATTCACGTAAAAGAAAATGTGTTAGTGCGTGATGATTCGGTGTCCTCGTTCACCCTTGTTTAATTTTGACGGTTCGATGACGGATGTCACTTTGAGCTTCTGGTGGATGTGACCAGACCAGGGTTAGAGGGCAGGACGAATTAAAAGAGGACAAAGGGGAAGGACTGGCCGTCTGGAGGAGAATGAGACAGCAAAGGGGGTGGGGGTGATGGTGGGGTGATGGGGAGGCTCTAGCTGCAGACCTTTAACTGCACAGAGATGCTTGACATCATCATTCGAATTGGAAAATTGGGAAGAAAAAAAAACGAGTGTAAGTCCAGCTGCATGTATTCTTCCATTTTCATTCTTCCATTTGGTCTCAACAGTTCTGCTTCTTACAGTGACTAGCATAGCTTTAAGTCTGGAAGAGGGATGATTCTGCTTTTCCTCTCCATCTCCTCTTTTCTCTTTACACAGGACGAGTGCGGCAGTCGCAGACCAGACGAAGACTTCTGGCTCAGCAGACAGCATCAGCGATGGCGGATATACGTGAGTTCACTCACGTCTGCCTTTCTCCTGTTCCCTGAGACCCTAACTCGTGAGCTGTTTCTCCAAAAAAATCACGGGTCAGGGACTTGGGGCTCGGGTGGAGGGCTTTAGCGACCCGACCACAAGCCAAATGCAAAACACACACAGAAGATATTTATCAGACGTATCAGATTTACTGCCTTTTACGAGCAACAAGCTGCAAAACGCCAGTTATCGATGAATCTGCAGCCTCAGCAAATAATGTCAGGAATTCAACAAGCATTCGACGTGACCAAGAATCTGAATGCTAGTCATAACACATTGGTTTATTGAGAGTGCAATCAATTGTGCATCTCTCTGGTTAGAGCTCACACAGGCAGTGTAGTTTTTGTAACCAAAGATGGATTTTGTGACTCTTTCACAAGCAAAGCTAATGCAGCATGAAGTGTGTTAAAAGAAGAATTTACAGGAATGTAATACGAATGTAATACAGAGGATTCACTGCCAGACATTTGGTTCTCATTAAAGTGCACTAAAAAGAACATATGGACAACCCAGGAGAGGATTTAAAGCTCAGAGAGTTTACAGAAAAACTGTAAGAACTGAGGTACAGATATTAAACACAGCCTGACCTCTCAGTTATGGAATTATAACGGGGTCAAGTGGCTTGCTCTATCTATCTATCTATCTATCTATCTATCTATCTATCTATCTATCTATCTATCTATCTATCTATCTATCAAACAGTTAAATCTATCTATCTATCTATCTATCTATCTGTCTATCTAACAGTTAAATCTATCTATCTATCTATATAATTAAATCTATCTATATGTATGTCTGTCTGTATGTCTGTCTGTCTATACAAAAGTTAAATCAATATGTCTATCTATCTATCTATCTATCTATCTAATTAAATCTATCTATATGTATGTATGTCTGTCTGTCTAAACAGAAGTTAAATCTATCTATCTATCTATCTGTCTGACTGTCGGTCTATCTGTCTATCTGTCTATATACAAATATCCATCCATCTGTCTATCAATCTATTTATCTTTCTGCCTATGTAAATGTTAAATCCATCCATCCAATCCATCTTCAATCTTAAAAAAGGTTGAATCTAGAATAATCTAGAATATTTAAGAATTCTGTGGTTGTTTCTCTGGAGGAATCCTTAAACCTTCTTTTCACTAACAGAAAGCACGCCAAGCAGAAACCTTTAATAAAGCTAAGAACCCATAACTAGCTGAAGATCCCTTGAAGATCCACTGAGGGATTCTTTTCCTAAGAGTTTATAGTACCTACTTTTGTAAAACTAGTGGCACGTTAGTGTCTTTGGTTTCGTCTGATTGTCTGTGCAGGTGAAACGAGCTTGGACATGTTTTGTGTCTGTGTATATCTGGAAATAATGACTTGTTTATTAGAGTTCTACTGTTATACCATTCTTAATTTCAGATTATTTATTGTACCTAGATAAAATCCAAACACATTGATGTTTATCTCTGTAAATTATGTAATTAAAGTAGATCATGCCTCCTGTTTGGGTTCTGTTTGGTCTTTCTTTGTGCTCAGCTGACACCCCGGCCCTCGGCCCTCGACTCTCTCTTGTCCAAGTCTTCCTTTAAAAGCTCTGTTAAAATAAAGTGGGGGGAAAAAGCTCCTAAAATTGCGAGCTCAACGAGATGGATTTTCCACTGACCATTACCATCTCATTATGCGCTGCATTGTGACTTATTTATTTATTAAAGTTCACTCTAAGCTCTGTCACATTCCAGCTAATGGAACGCTGTTTTTCAAGCAGCACGCAGCAACAGCGCAGAGATACACATCCGGTATGAATACCAAGCAGCCGGCTGGAGAGCTCAGTGAGCCTGGATCCGCTCGGCTCAGGAGGGCATAAACGAGTGCCAAACTCGATCTGTCTGCTCCTGTACTCGCACTGACAAACACTGAACACACTCCACAACTGTAACCTATCAAGCTACAAACTACTCATGAGTTAAATTAGCTAAAACTACAGCCAAACTGCATTTTTTTATTACAAGCTACAGCCATATGACCCCTTTTTTCTTACAAGCTACTAAGAAAAAGTAGCTTAGTACACTGAAGCGACTTTACCAAACTGAGGAAAATCAACTGTGACAATTTAATTTTATTGTGCTGATAATTTATTGAACATAAAAACAAAACAAAACCCAGCTTTATGTTAGCAAAAATTTTTGCTTTGGATGTTGACAGTATTTTTCATTTTTGGTTTGCACAGGCTACATACGAACGTGTATCCTTTGCCATGTACACTTCCTTATTGATGCTAATAAGTAAGAAATAACTCATGATGGGCTTGAAATGGATTTTTTTCCAATAACATCTTGAAATGTTTTATTCGTCTTATACGATTTTACGTCTTAGCGATTTGCCAACAATTACAATTTTTAAACATTAGCTTTAATTACTTTTTAATCATGAGTGTTAATCATTCATATTCCTTATGGAAGAAACCCTGGCTCGCCCTAGGATGGGTCATGAGGCAAGCTAATGTTGCTTCTGAGCTAGCCAAGAAAAAAGAAAAAAAAAGCTAGGCTCAGACTGGATGAATAAATTTGAAGAATTTTGAATTCTGGAATTTTGTTATTTCACCACTAATCAATGATGCTAGGCCAATGTGCCTTATTTTGGGGGAAATAAGATTTGAACCCAGGAAAACTGCTGTGTCATTAAATAACACCTAATGGTGATCTGGCAGATAAACTCCCCTGGTTATCTTACTTTTCTTACTGCTGCCCTTTTCAGCTACATATTTGTGCAAAAGGAGCTTCTGCTCCTGATATACACATGTTCCTCTCTTCTTCTGACCCACATTAGATCCAGATAGCACAGAGTAAACAGACCCACCCTTCTCATTACCTCTGTGTATTTCCTTTAGTCTTGTAGTAATTGTTCAGTTTGATATATTGCCTGTGTTGCATGGGTCACGGTAAAAATCGGTGACACAAATATGGGTTGTCTGAAAAGAAGTTGGAAAATCCCTGCTTTATGGTAGACGTTTCCTTTCCAGCACTGCAGGATTTAATGCTTTTCCTCATCTAACAAAACTGATTTAACTCAATGAGAGCTGTTAGCTGGTGTTAGCTGGTGAGTTGGAACAGGAAATTACTAAAATTTGCAGGCCAGTTCGAAAAACACTCAAGGTTTAATCTTAATAGACAAAATGCCTGGTTTCAGTATGAAGAATAACGAGGGATTTAATTGGGATTTAGGAGGTGTGAAAGGTTCTCAACATCGATTATAATGGAATGTGATTTTAAAAAAATAAACTTTCGAATGTAGGCTTTTTGTTTCCATTCTCTTTAGCAAAATACAAACTGGGTTGCCAGACGTCTTAAGGGTTTTTTTTTTCTTCTTCTTTTAAGTTTGTCAGATTTGGCATCGAAATGCTATCTAAATATTTTCCGCTTCTTTTCTGGCAAAGATACATGACACTAGCAAAAGCAACACTAGCATGTTTTTCCCTTCTTGGAAATATTTTGTATAGTTATTTCCTCATCCAGACTCTTAAATCTGTTGAATCGGGGATTGTACTGCGCAATTGCTTTAAAAAAAATAAATTAAATAAAAATATATACAAAAAACCTGCTAAATAATTTGTTATTTAGTTATCTAATGTAGATAACTAACTATACAAATGTATAGCGACAGAAAGGGAGAACATTAGCCATCATAATTGCACTTTTTTTTGGTGAAAGTAGTTTATATATGTAGCTAGTTAGCAATGTGACAAAAGGCAGGAAATTATATCAGATTATGTTATAACAGGAAAAAACAGGATGCTTAAAGCTTGAGGCATGTATGTAAGTCTAAATACAATAAAATAACGTAATAATGTAAGTTGACAGCAAAATGATTAAAAATCTTTATTATAAAAGTCTAGGACAGCTAAAGCTAATTAACAAGATGTTTAGATGAACGTTTCCCAGTGATTCTGTAACTTCATGCCGCATAAAACTATTAAACATAAAACATTTTATGTGTATTTAATATATAAAGAACATATACACATAGTATTAGGTAAAGGCATATACTGTGTGTGTGTATGTATATATATACATACATACACATACATACACACGCATACACACACACACACACACACACACACACATATATATATATATATATATGGCAGTGTGGTGTGATGAAGATGAGCCACTGTTACCACCCAGAATGATTATTTTGATCAATGACCATTTCCTATAATTGATCATTTTCCTGTAAATACATGTTCTGAAGTGTTTTATTACTCATACCGTGGCAATTTGTCAAAAATTTAAATTTTCATTTGTTAAAAAACAACATTTATAATTGTGAAAAAAAAGTTAGCATCACCAGCCTCTCTTTTTTCTCTGACTTGAAGTTAATAAGTCAAAAAACTTTCTAGATTTTTGCCATTTTACCAAGAAAACCAGAAAGCATGAACTCCTCTGTCCTGAAAACTCAGTCCCAGCTTTACCTCTGACTGTTACAAAGTGCTGACACTGGAGACTCCTTCCATAAATGTTAAATTCACATTCATCACGTTACTCCACTGTTGATTATTTTCCTATAACAGCACATCCCCGATGTCATTTTTACTCTTTACTTCTGATCTTATCAGCTTTCGTAAAGCACAATCAAACAAATTTGGGATAAAATATTAAATAGATTTTGTGTAGTTTCAGTTTTTGGGTGAGGAAAGAACTGCAGAGTAATTTTCTTAGTGCAGCGCTGGCACATGAGCCACCTGGAGTGAGTATTTAAATGATCGTAAGGTGAAGGAAAGCGTTTCACTGGCGATGTGTCAGGACGGATAATGCTTGTGAAAAAGATTTGTGCTGAACAGAACATTTATTGTCTCCATTTGCCTTAAATGTCTCCGTCCTTATTTGCCTTAAAAGTCAAATAAGGACGCAGTGGTGGTTCTGTTTCACACACACACACACACACACACACAGAGACACACACACGTGCACATACAGGCAAACACTCATGTCTGGTGATGTCTGATTTTTTCACTAGAAATCTCATCTCATCTTTCACTCCTTCCTCTTAATCTCTCCTCTGTCTTCACGTCTTCAAATAAGAAGCGTGTTAGCTGAGTGCTCGGTAAATTTCAGGACTTTACTTCAGCAGATAAAACACACCGGCGCTGTCTCACGGGGATTTCACACTGCTTTGTTGGAGAAGACGCATGCTTTCTCGCTCCTTTTTAATGGCCAGGGTTTAAAATCGTCAGATCTGAAAGATGCAATTTTTTTTTTTGCACAACAGGCAAAAATAATGATTCAGTTTGAAAATTTTCAAAGATTTTACATTTGTAATTGTCCACATTATCTCAGTTAACACCATAACTCTTATATATTTATATATTTTTTTCAGCTGTAAGTTAAAAATTTTTTTTATTTGTATAATTTTGGAAATTGTTCATTTTGGAATTTGTTGTTCATATTTGTTAGTAAGTTTGTTTGTGCAGAATTTCCCACTCTGGTTTATATATTTTATAGCCAAACCTTATTACTGTTATTATTATTATTATTATTATTATTATTATTATTATTATTATTATTATTAATAATAATAATAATAATTTTATTATTGCTGTTGATAGTGAATTCATTAGTTAGTTTGTTGCTTTATTTATTTAGTTGTTTCTTTTAATTTATTAATTATTTTTTTAAAATTATTTTTGACTTTGAAATCACACTATTATGGTAAACCATTATGTGAATTATGTGACCGTGTGTGTGTAATTACAATAAAACAGAGCACTAAATCAATATGTTAAAATTTTTAACATGCAAATTAGTGCACATTTAACGATCAGTTGCCTCATTTGCATATTGAATATGTTAAAAAAAGCTATTTTAATATAAAAACTGTCCTGCATGAATGTTTACTTTAAACATGTTTCAATGTGTTTCATTGTGATGTGAGTAAAAATAAAGCGAGGGTGCGGTACCAGGACTCGGGAGTGGGGATTGTGCTGAAGGAACCTGTTTATAGATGAGTATATAAGAGAAGACTGTTCATGCTGTAAGTGTGTAGTCACATCTCCTCAGCTCCCCCTGCTGAACAACACCAGCACTGAGCTCCACACCGTGATGAACACAGAGACAGACCCTCGACTTTATCCTCTCAGCTCTTTTAGGGCATCGATGCAGATGATTACAGCTCTCTAAACTCTGATCAGTGCCTCATGATTCTCTGAATCACATAACCGCCAACCCCAAGCCCAAATTATTTTAACAACGCCTCGAATGGAAATCACTGAATAAACATGACCTTGAATAAATGTGTTTTTCAGAACACCTCATCATTTTCCCGAGGCCAAATATATTGTTTGCATTTACATTCCCAACCGCAGGGCCATATTTTTTCCCGCCAACATACTTCCCTTAAGTGCTGACTACACGCACTCGTACGCCTTGCCGCAACTGCAATTACAGGGGATGTTTGCCAACAACTTTATCTATCTGAAAAATACTGTTAATAGACATGTCTAAGCTTTATTTAAGCGTGATGCCAGTTAAGATGGCGCTTCACCGCAGACAAGTTTAATGCCAAAACAATAATCTTCTAACACAGTGGATAAGTGAGTTTGAACTGAAGTGCCCGGGGCGAAGGGCTATTCTAGGTGATATATGTGTATAGCCGTTGCTTAAACAGCACCGTGTGTTTCCTTCGCAAGCTGTCTTTGTGTGTGTGTGAATGTGAGTGTGTGTGTTTGTGTTAGTGAAACTCAGCACGTCCCCCTACAGATGAGCTGCGAGGTCAGTGAGTTCGTCCCTGCCAGTGTACTTGCCAAACACAACCAGACACTCTCTATTAGATGCATGCTAAGGAGAAGGGGCCCGTGAACAAATCTTCAAGGGGCAAAAACTAAAATGTTCACTGGACACATGTGCTTTAAAACTTTCTTAAAACCATTGTTAGTTTTACAACAGCTTACTGGCAAAAAAAAAAAAAAAAAAGCATGGAAATGGCACGTGAAATAGACATCCTAAGTACGAGAATTTATTTTTAATTTCTAAATTGATTTTCGTCTTTTAACTAACTATCTAGGTATTTAAACAAGCACAACTATTTGTAAGAACTACTGTCCAATAGGACAATGTATTTCAAAGTCAAAAGTTTGTACATCCCTGCTCATGGACAAGCTTCATTTGAGCAACTTTAGAACAATAACGAAGACTGGAATTATGTAGTGACCAAGAAATGTGTTCAATTATATGTTCAGTTCTTAACAGTGTTTCTGGTGAAGCCTTGTGTACTCTCGGGATCTCAAAGATGCTGCTCACTGCTTCTCCTAACTTCTAAAGGAAAACTACTTCTTCTGGGAAACAATTTAATTTTAATATATTTGTACGTTGGCTTTAGCTTCACTGTTTAAATCGAACTTAAGACAATAAAAATAATTTGTTCTAGCTAGTTCTACTTTTGTTGTATCTAATGGAGCTGTGACACAAAGTAAACCTCAGAAATGACAATGAAGATGCTATCATACAATCACCAGCCACTTTAAAGGGAACACCTGTACACCTGGTCATTCATGCAATTATCCCATCAGCCAATCATGTGGCAGCAGTGCAATACAGAAAATCATGCAGATACAAATCAAGAGCTTTAGTTAATGTTCACATCAAACATCAGAATGGGGGAAAATGTGATCTCGGGGACTTTGATTGTGGCATGGGAAGTAAGAGGAGAATTTCCAGACTGGTTCAAGCTGACAGGAAGGATATAGTAACTCAAATAACAACTCTTTACAAACATGGTGAGCAGAAAAGCATCACAGAATGCACAACATGTTGAAATTTGAGGCACACATGCCACATTGGGTTCCACTCGTGTCAGCCATGAGCAGGAATCTGACACTACAGCGGGTAGGGACTCCATCCTGAAGACTTTCCCAAGTTTCCGAAAACGTACTGACTGTTACAAAGTGCTGACACTGGAGACTCCTTCCATAAATGTTAAATAATGTTACAGAAAACTTCACCATATCAAATGATATGGTGAATTTTTTAAATCTATCTTAGATTATAAAGTACGTCCACCATACAAGCCCTATGAATACGCTGTTACTATAGAAACAATAACATTAAAAACAAGTGTATTATTATAAACCTGTGCAGTTGGAACGTCTGTCAGAGCTGCTGTTAGAGAAGATGAATCAACACGAGAATTGAACAGCGCTGAGGTATAAATGAGATTAATACTGCAGTGAATAATTAATACAATATCTATCTAACTCTGTGTTAAGTGCTAGTGGAAGTATCCTACATCATTAAAACGGTGACTTCAGGGTTTTGTAACGATGGAAGCAGTCAGTGTGAGACAGAGACACAGTTCTCTGTGTCCTCCTGCATATAATCATCCATCTCTCTGTCATAGAGCTCAGTACACAGTGCCAGCGAGGGAAAGGCAGGTGACGGGAGCTGAATGGTAATAGGCTGAGCTTTGCTGCAGGGGGAAGTGGAAGGAGCCAGACACAGCTTCAGACAGCAATACAAAAGCCCTATACATACCTACAGACAACACCGGTCGTCCTCACACACACACACGCACACACACACACACTGACCTTCTCCACACCGTACAGCTGGAATGCAGCTCTGTGTTTCTGAACAATAATTTACACAATGCCACGCGTGAGTTATTATGTCCTTCAAAGAATGACATGCTACAGAATAAATTAGGTATTAAAATGCAAATCCGGGGTCAAACCTTGCTGTTATCTTATCATGTGCCTTCTTGCTTGTTTCGTCTCGTCTTTAACATCTCCATCCCTCATCCTCCTCTATCAATCATCTCTAATAGCGTCTGTCGGATTTGTCAGGTACAAACATCTAATATGATAGCAGATTCCTAGTACACACAGGGACATCCGTTGCCTCGAGGTAACCGAGTCAAAACACGCTCACGACTCGAGCCGCGCCATCTATCTTCGAATCTGCTTCGTAAATGGCTCATTGTGTTCTGCAACGCTCCATGTACCACAAAGACTAAGATGTTCATGCATACTTGGTCTAAAACTACATCTTCACTCTCCTCTTTGAGAGCAACGATATTGCTTTCTTTATTTTCCGCTCCAAGCCCTCATCCAACCTCAATAACCTTAAGACTGTAAAATTGTCCTCAAGCCAAATGGGCAAGATGCAATATACAATCGCCGTTAGCAAAATATTAGCTCTAATGTGGTGTTGAAAAGAGTGCATGAGCTACATGCTGGAGAGATGCCCGGATCTCTCCCTTCTCCAGCCCCTTGTCTGGTTACACATTCCATCAAGAGCTCGCCTTAAAAACAGCAGAGCTGCTGCAAGGTGTCGTCGAGACAAGGGGAAAAGAGTAAAACAAAAAAAAACGCTGATGCAATAGCCGTATTGTTTTCCCTTTTTTAAACAAAAATATTTCACTTTCACAATTAAACAAATCGACATTGACTAAAGATTTCTCGCTTCTGACAGTAGTTTCGGCTGCTTTATCTGACTTGATCATTTCTATAGTAACAGCTCAACAGGTATGGAAGGAGTCTCCAGTGTCAGCACTCTGTAACATTGTAACTTTAAGTTATCCTACACAGGAAAGTCTACATGCTGTTGTGTTTAGTCATTTCTATGCACCAAGCTACATCTTCTTCTCTTTTTAACTTGAAAGTGAGGGAACAACCATGGATAAGCAGTACCACATGAATAAAAAAAATGTTAGCATTGACAAATTGCATAACAGGACTGAAATACTTTGCAATGTGCTGGTATTGGACAATAATAATCAACATCATGGTGGTAACAGTAACTCCACTTCATCATACCACCCTGTCCACTGATTATTTTCCTATTACAGCATGCCCAAGTGTTTTATTCCTTATTCAATGGTTAAACCAAGAAAATCAAAAAAGATAAAGGACTGTGTCAGTATGACAGAGTATAAACTCTAAAGGGTGCAGTAGCAGTCATGAAAAATTGAAAATAGAAATCGAAAAACCTCACATTGCCTTAAAAAATGACAACAAAAGAATGTAAATCCTCTCCACCACCGCACTCTCCATCCACACACTGCTGTCTATCTGTCAACAGCATCTCTCTGATATCTGCCTGCTCCATATTCAGAAATTGCGCTAGCTAGAACTCAGTTTCACCCCATCATACACATGTGAGAGTTACAATGACGGGAGAATGAACTTGTGACTACAATCTCAAGTTTTATCACTTTACTGTATCCACCACTACAACACCATCAGACGAAGCCAGAGTCCTTGTAGTAAAGTCTGTCCACTCGGCGGCCATTTTGGCCATGTTTCCTGAGCCGTTATTTTCAGTCTTACTCTGTAAGTATGAGAATGTAGAGAGACTCATAAACCCAAAATGGATAGACATGATCTTTCAAACATGGATTTAAGATGGTGGTTAAAATTTGACAAATCTGGCCCCAAAAACTTTTTTTTCAGGTTACTAATGCGTGTTTCTCTTTAACTATGAAACAAAGTATTGTATAACTGTGCATCAGTGTTAGTGTGTGACAGGCCAGGCACTTTATGCTTACATCTTTACCAACAGGGCGATTGGCTTTTTTTTACTGGAGGGGCGGGACATATGGAACACAGCTGCCATGTTGAGCATGACATTTTTCCCCATTCGTATTTTAATGCTGCATTCGACTTACCTCAGAAGTGGGAAGTTGGAGATAGGAACTATGTCATTTTTCGACCTCCATGCATTCGAGCTACGAAGTGGGAAAAAACATTGACGTCTACATATTTGTCTTTTGTTAGCAACAAGCTAGCCAGCTAACTGTGATGAGTGATGTATATTTACATCCTCAAAACAGCGAACTGTGTAGTCAGTGTTCTAGATTAAACAAGCGAAAATGTCTGTATGTTGATTGATCTAAAGCAAATACTAAAGTATATACAGCATAACTCTGCTGCTGATTGTTTGATTTGAGTCACTTGCTGGACTCGGAGTTGAGGAGACCATCCTGATTTCCCGAGCAGAGGTTGGAAATTAGTCAAATGGAGCAAAAGTCGTGTTTCTACTCATACTCTCTCTGATGAAGCACATATTAGATGGATTATTTTGCCTGGACTATTTTCCAAATCTCTTTTTTTTAAACATTGTTGTGATTTTATGCAAAATTCACAATCCATGAAATCCGTGTGCAAGCTAAGAATTTCATTGTACAAGAAAGTTTGTGCATATGACAATAAATGAACCTTGAATTTACACAATGAGACTGTTCTTGAATGTGTTTGAGAGTACTACAGATCATTAGAGGCTTATTCAATGCAACTATAAATACAGTTTCCTTTAAGCTACTCGATTAAAGGGGAACTGTACTTATATTTTTTAATTCCAGCATGAAAGCATTGTGAAATACTTAGTGTTTTTAAGAAATTTGTTATTCATAAAGACACAACACACATTTTAGGAATAATATGTGATTTAATAATTGTGCCAACATAGTAAAAAGGAAAAACTGTAATCCTAACAGCACATATAGGCCAGCGTTAAGGCAGAGGTTACTAGAAGTTACTAACAAACATCCATTAAGCGAGTGCTAAATGCTCTGAACGCATAAACAGGTTTATTTCTGAACTTAATTGACCTGCTCGAACCACAACGCCAGGCACCAGGGCTGCTCCATAAAGAGCACTTTGATTGGCGAGTTGTAAACACTCTACTCCTTCCTGTCATCAAAACCCGCTGACGTTCTACCTGTTACTGCCAGCCCAATATTCAACACACAAAGCGAGACATTCTCCCTCTGCACCTCATAAAAATAGCAGAGTCTAATACGTAAGAAGCAAACGAATGTGAAACTCAAACATCACTGTATATTTAGAAGACAATTTATCTGCTATTAGCTCTAAGGAAACTCTTTTAGACTTATAAATGGAAGGATGTAGCAAAAATATATATATTTACAAAAATCCATCTAGCTCTAGTCAGAGTAAATAAATGAAAAAAGGGTTAAAGGTTCATTGGAAGCTAATCCAATGAACCCTTAAAGAACACTTTTTTCTAAAATTGTATGTATTAACTGGTTATGTTTGGGATTAACCTCCAAATTATTGGTAATTATTTTCTTTTGAATGCGTAGAAGCTGTCAGGTGCTTTTGTAACATTTTGCTAAACTATACTGGTATTTGGTGCAGTCTTAGAAAAATGGGTTCTTTAAGGGTTTATTGGAAAATTAAGGGTGCTTAGCCACCTAAAATGATTCTATTTGGAATGTATTCTGATAGGGAAACATACTGTTGTAGATTTCTAGGGTTTCTAGATCAGGACAACTGAAGAACCTTTAAGGGACCACAACATTAAATGTAATTTTAAAAGGACAAAATGTACAATTCTGTGGTATTTTTTGGTATAATTGGAAAATAATCAACTTTGAAGTGGTAACAATAACTCATCACATCCCCACGTTGTTAATTATTTTCCTACAACAGCATGCCACCAAGTGTTTTATTCCGCACTTCTTAAACTTAACTGTAACTTTTCATAAGAATTGATATACGCAAAGAGTTACTAATTTGCATGTGTGAGACCTAAAACATATAAAGCATGTTTGTTTGGGCAGAAATATCTGACCAGTCATCTTTATTGAAGGGTCAAACAGCAGACCGTAGCAGCGGAATAATTTTTGAAGTGTACAGAAGCATTTTAACTGCTCAGATCCAACTAAATGTCTGGATGGTAGACGCTGCAGAAAGATAGCTGGAGGGTTTTGAGGGCTAAAATGTTCTTCACCGGAGCAATAATGAGGTCTTGGACCCTAATAAGTACAGTATGTGTTTCAAAAAGCCTCGAAAAAGAAGCAGGAAGTGAAAAATGGATACATGACAGGCCAAACAGACCATCACAGGGAAGATACAGAGAGTCGCAGAGTTCAGAAAGGCACATTTAAGACCATGTTCGCTGAAAAACTACAAAAACAAGTGAGTTGAGTCCTATACAACAAGACACTGATCCACAACACAGCAGTAAATCCACCACAGACTGGCTCAAACAAGAAAAGCTGTCTTTTAGAGTTCTTTGTCCTGACATCAGTCCTGTTCAAATACTGAAATATGCAGGACCTGAAACAGCTTTGTGTAGGCAACTGGGCCAAAATACCTCCAAATCAACATGCAAGACAAATCAAAGCATTCGCTCAAAGTTTTAGGCAACAGTTTAAAGCTTTGTCTAGTTACTAAATCCAGCTCCATCAATTGACCCTGATTGTTCAAACCATTTGTTCCTTAAACACAAGGCAATGCAAACTGTGTTGTTCATTAAGACACAATGTCATCGTTTTAAAAATCAGATTGCTTTCTAGGAACCTGAAGTCCAAATCATTCCAAAACATTTACAGATATTTGTTTTTCTTGGAAGGAGTGGATATAGTACATAGCTGTGAATGAGAGCTCAAGTTAATGTTTCATTTTGAATCCAATGAGTTACAGGACAGACAAAACAATGAAAATGGTCTGCATTTTATCCCTATTAACCATTTGCCAACTTCAGGTTAGAGCTTTACCTCTGACTGTTACAAAGCACTGACACTGGAGACTCCTTCCATAAATGTTAAATAAACATCTCCTAACAGAGATGTGTTAAAAAAACAAGTTTTCTTTAATTCATTTATTCTTTGACTTAGATTATGAAGAGTGTCTGCCATGCAAGTTCCTGTGAATGAGCTGTTACAGAAATAAAACATATAAGAACAATTGCATTAATATAAACACTACTGTCAAAGCTGCTGTTATAGAAAATTAATCAACATTCAACACTCTCTAACCAACAGCACTGTGGTATCAAAGTACTATGGGTAACAGTTTACAATACCAGTACATAACTAATCATGAACTAACGAAGAGCTAACAGATGAAGAGTTTTATGAATTCACGCATGAAAAGTTTCATGCGTGAATTATGACCATCTTAAGTACACACATGAACCAACATGTACTTAAGGTGGTTGTTATTCACGCATGAATTCCTAAAACTCACGTCAGGTTAGCTCTTCAATAGTTCATGATTAGTACATGCCTTAACTCATCATTAGTTCATATTTAAGTAGGTATTAGTGCATGATTATTTATGTAATGTTATTGTAAAGTGTTACTGTATTATGTAATATGTAATATAATGATATAATGTAAAAAGGTTATTAATAAGGGATAAAGCATTTTGGGACAATTATCAGTGATCGAGTGATGTGATGAAGCAGAGCTACTGTTACAACCCAGAATTTTATTATTATTTTTCCAATAATAGCTTATTCTGAAGGTTTTTTTTTTCTCTTGAAGTTAACGAGACAAAAAAAAATCTGAAATTATTGGCACCCTGCAAGAAAGTTGGATAGAAATTCAAACCCCTGGAATTATAAGGTCCGGTTATAAAGTTATTATTATAAACGTGTTATTTATATGCCACTGAATACATGGAAGAGGTTTTACAGTAAATAAACATGTTATTTATATGCCACTGAATACATGGAAGAGGTTTTATAAAAATATACATCTATATATAAAGTAAAAAAAATAAATAAAAAGCTATAAATATAAAAGATGCATATAATATACACTTAATGCTCTATCTGCTTTTGTTGGCAGTCAGAACATTTTGGCTCAACAGTTGTCAGAACCTTATAATCTCAAGGTCGCAAGTGTTTACATAAATGTAACTAATGCAAGTGTTTATCAAATATGAGGCACACATATAAAGGTCTTTCATCATCCACCACCATGGAGAAATCCAGAAAAATAGTCGACTTGCACAAATCAAATAATGCATCTAAAAAGAAGATAAAAGTACCATTATATACTTTAATCAAGGCTTTAATAAAACAAAACAAAAAGACAGAGAACACCATACAGGATTTTCAGGAAAAAAGTGCTACTTTAAAATTATTTTTAAAAATCGATACAAAGTCTTCGTGTGTGCAAGCTCAAAGTATTTATTTTTACATAATTTTACATATTTTCTCTTTCACTGTTTTTTTTTTTTTTTTTGGGAGGGTGTCAATAATTCTGCAGTTGACTATATGTTAAGATACAACAGGAACAGGCTTGAGATGCTAACAGGTCCATGGACATTCCATCTAAAGCATTTTGTACATGAAATTAAGTGTTATGGGGGGGAAAAATCGACTGAACAGACTGTTTCCATTTCCAGATCAGGTTTCTATGTGGAAGATGGATTATAAATATAATTTTTGATAAACATACGTAGCCTGTTGCTTCCTTCAAAGCCCATATATGGCTGCTCCAACATTCTCCTCTTACTAGGATGAATTTATTCACGGGATCGTAGAACGTGACTCAACAGACACAGATTACTGTTAATGAAGCTGGATATTCACAGCTACGCCAACAACTAAACATGCACCATTTTGTTAGCTTTCATGTCCTCCTTTTTAATGTTTACTCATTTTATTTTTTTTCCTTTAAAAACAATGCAGGAGAATGACGTGCTGTTGAAAAGGTCTGCTACAGCACGGCTTTTCCAGAAAAAAAAAGATGCTAATTCATATCCAGAAGTGACTGTTTATGTATTTTTATGTTGTTTACATGCTTAATAATGAATTTAACTGATTTTCTGTTTTATAAAAAAAAAAAGACGCTTAATTGTGAAACCTGCTTTTTTTTTTGTATCCTAACTTTTCTTAATACATCAAACTGCTTTGGACAAAACATACGCAGACCCTTAGGCTACATCTCAAATCAATTCTTCTTTGAGGTTCTCACTTGTGCATGAAGTAATGATGCAGAGACAAAGTCGCTAGCACAGAAACATAGCACATAGCAGTTGAGACTGTTGTGCTTGTGTGTGACTACAGTTCACACAATCTCGATGGAAATCCCCCTGATTTAAACCTGACATTCTACACGTTAATCACATGGTCATTGTTTCGTTGAAATCTATCGCACTGGAGTGCAGAGCCAAAGCTATAAAGCTTTAGTTACTCTATAATTACTTATGGGGTGAACTGTAAGCTGTAAATCATGGGTCAGTATTACAGCATAGATACATAACAAACATTAGAAGTAATGAATTGTAATGAAGTGATACGGACACAGATGTGTGTCCAACTCGAACAATAAAGCTGTCACATACCATAAATTAACTCGTACCTCTTCCTGGAAAAAAGACTAACTTCAGATGGGATACAAGAACAAAAAAGCGAGTGTTTCTTAATATAGTTGAATGAAAAAATTTTTTAGCCTCCTACAGATTCTGGATGGAAATTGGAAAATGTACCTTTATTTTACAATTCATCTCCAATTTGTGCGACTGGGTTTGGCTAAATATTATAACTGAGACAATCCAATAGCTGTTCAGAGGAAATGAAAGACATTAAAAGCAGTTATAAATGAAAAGAATGAGCATGCAGATTGTTACAGAGTACACACACTGGCCAGTTTAATAGGAACACCTGAACCTCCGCTTATTCATGCAATTATCCAATCAGCCAATCACGTGGCAGCAGTGCAATGCAGTGACTTCCATCGTGGCACGGCTGTTGGGTGGCTTGAGTGTTTCAGACACTGGTTGGAACTGGAACTGTTTGAGAAAAGATCAGGTGACATTTTTCCAATCTTCAACTGTCTAATTTGGGTGTCCACTGTAGTCTCAGATTCCTGAACTTGGCTGACAGGAGTGGAACCCGATGTGATCTTCTGCTGGCGTAGCACATCCACCTCAAGGTTAGGCATGTTGTGCATTCTGAGATGCTTTTCTGGTCAAGACTTGTTATTTGAGTTACCATAGCCTTCCTGTCAGCTTGAACCAGTCTGACAATTCTCCTCTGACCCTCTCTCATTAACAATGACTGCAGAACCGCTGCACACTGGATGTTTTTTGTTTTATACACCATTCTGTGCAAACTCTAGACACTGCTGTGTGTGAAAATCACAGATATCTGAAATATTCAAACCAGCTTGTCTGGCATCAAGAAACAGTAGCCAGTGAGTGTATTTATATCATTCAGAGATGCAAAATGTAAACTTTGTATAACATGCTATTTGACTTTTTTTTTTAATTGATAATAATGAAATAATTCTGAAACCTAACACACTAAATGTACAAATGCTTCTATGAATTTGGTTTTTGAAGGATACCTTGCATTAGCTCTATTATTATTATTATTATTATTATTATTATTATTATTATTATTATTATTTAGCACAACTCCAACATTTTCCTTATCTACTAGAGTGGTACTATAGATCATATGTCTCACTTACAAGCTTAATAACAAACAGCTAGATGTAACTGTTGCCTACATAGCATTAGCCACTATTAACTAACTAGTAAAAGGTTTGGCAGTCTACACCATTTTAATACACTTATATCTGCAGCATTTTTAAACACACTCTGATGGGTTGCTTTTTGTTCTCCCTTCAAAGTCCCCTACATAGGCTTAAGTTATATTGTTTGGACCGGACCGTATGGCCCTGATCCAGGTTTCCTCTCCAAACACACTCCAGAGGAAATGAGCTTCTCGGCACGAGAGGACCAACTGAGTAAAGCTTTCCATTGACTTCTATTCATTTCAGTCTGATTAGAAAATGAAGATATTTCTGGACTGTTTTCACTTACTTTCTGGCTCCTATTTCTTTTTAGACAAATTGGACGCTCTATAATTTGATCCACAAGTTTAACAGCTACCTTATGACTTTAAAATAAGCGATAAAGTTCCATCATACTGAAGATAGGATGAAGTGGTATGTTTTATTCACCCTAAAAAGTCATTATATCTACCAGTTTGTGTTCTGCTTTCATCCAGATGGTTTTGTACTGCAGTTACAATGAATTATATGGCTTGTTTTGCATCATCAACCTGTATTCTTGATAGCTTGTGCATTTCTGATATTTATTGCTCAGGAATAAATGCAGAAAGGGAAATAGTGAAAATCGTGCTCAGTTCTTTGTCCAGTTCCTTGTTACTGTCAGTGGACCAGGGACACAAGCTGATTTCACTCACCATTTCAACAGAAGAAATTAGTAAGTAAAATTAGAAATTGTAAAACTGTTAGAGATTTTTCACACGCTCATATGATGCACTATATTCTTGACATTTTATGGCAACCTATCCCATAATGCACTGCAACATGCACATCCCCACATTGCAATTGTACAGCAGGAACGATGAGATACATCACACATTTAAACAGCTGAAAGTAATGACTGGATATTATCTCACTGCATATCCAAAGCCCAAAAGGTAAAGTGCTGTCCAGCAGACAAAAACATGTGCACAAATTTTTGCTCATGGACTACTTTCAGTTCTTTTCTGAGCAAATTGCAAACTCAGTTAACTAACAGTTTTAACTGTTCTAAATTATTTCAACCTGGAAACTAGCAAACATAAGGATTACACAAGAAAACAGACAGACAGACAGACAGACAGACAGATAGATAGATAGATAGATTTAAATTTTAAACAAACAGACAGTTTTAGAAAGACAGGCAGACAGACACACTGATAGGATTTAACTCCTATACACACAGATGGGCAGACAGACAGACAGAATTATCATTTAGACAGAGTGGCAGACAGACTGATAGACAAATGGGCAGACAGACAGATAGACAGAGAGATTGATAGATGAACTTAACTTCGAAACAGACAGATGGACGGACAGACGGACAGATAGATAGATAGATAGATAGATAGATAGATAGATGGATTTAATAGATGGATTTAACTTACAGACAGACAAAATTATCTTTTAGACAGACAGACAGACAGACAGATTTAATTTACAAATGGACAGACAGATTGATAGACAAATGGATTTAACTTCTATACAGACAGATGGGCAGAAGGACAGACAGACAGACAGAATTATCTTTTAGACAGACTGGCGGACAGATTGATAGACAGATGGGCAGACAGATAGACAGACAGACAGAGAGAGAGATTGATAGATGAACTTAACTTCAATACAGACAGTTGGATGGACGGACGGACGGACGGACGGATAGATAGATAGATAGATAGATAGAAACAGATAAATAGACAGATGGATTGATGGATTTAATAGATGGATTTAACTTACAGGCAGACAAAATTATCTTTCAGACAGACAGACAGACAGACAGATTTAACTTACAGACAGACAGATTTATAGACAAGTGGATTTAACTTCTATACAAACAGATGGGCAGAAGGACAGACAGACAGATACAGACAAACAGATACAATCAGATAGATAGACAGATGGATTTAACTTCAGACAGATGGGCAGACAGATAGTCTCACTGTCCAGATGTTCTCTCAGGATGCATATTGCGTTTTTTTTTGTTTGTTTGTTTGTTTTCTTTTAACCTCTCAGCATCACTGCCATCTAATGATCCACATCTATACACACAGTGAGGAAATGATATATATTTCATATATATATCACATGTGGGTATCAGAGGTGTATGAATAATACTCCTGTATTATTCACTAATTCTACATCATGACTCGTACAGATTTCCTCTTCTGTTTCTGTACTTGTCTTTCAGCAGAGTATCAAACATCTGGTACAGAAATCCTCCAGCGCCACCTAGTGGCTAAAACACCTCATAGCTCCCAGGAAACTTCATATAATTTTAGATTGTAATTACATTTATAGTTATTGCCATAGAAATGTTCTAATTAGCATACAGCTTTAATATCATTTTTACAGAATCCTTTTTTTTTTTAATTGTGTTTCCTAAAGGGAAGCCCACATTATGTGGAGATATATTTTTAATATATATACTATACTTTATTTATACTTTACTTAAAGGGGACAACAATATGATCTTTTATAAAAAAAATTCTAGAGAGTTAATGAAAGGCTTATGTAAAAACTCATGAGGTGACATTTGAGGTCTTTTGTGATTTTTCTTCTTTATCAGAAAGAGAGAAGAGAGAAGAATCCTTCCAATTCTCTTTCATGTAAAGACAAATCAATATACTTCATAAAACATTTATGAATTGGAAAATAATACAGTTGTATGATGCCCCTATAATTCATTTCAAAATATCACTTACTACCTTATTACAATATTTTAGACATTTCATGTTTTGCACGTTATATTTTCAACCATTCTAGAAAAAGCTGTGTCTATATTTCATGGTGAATATTTCATTATTTATTATGTTTTCTATCCAGGCTTCATTGGGTCAGTGAAGTTCACTCCAACTCTAGTTAATTCTTCAGTAACCACTGAGAGAGCACTGGGTGTAGTGTGGGAATACACCCTTGATGGGATGCCAGTTCATCTCAGGACACCATGCACGCACACAGACACACACACACACACACACACACACACACAGGAGCAGAAGAAACTCCACACAGTAGTAACCAGAGCTTAGCATGGAACCAGGGACCCTGGAGCTGTGAGATGCAGCTCGACCCACTGTACCATCGCACAGCACTGTTTGTTCGTTTGTTTCTTTGTCCGCCTACCTACCTACCCAGACTTGTGTTCTAAAAGTTTACATCACAGATGTCAAAGATGTGGTTCATGATTCTACTCGGGCCTACCAAATGAAATTTGAATTTGTGCTCAAGATTAAAATCATCATGTGGACTGTAATTAAACTGAAAGATTTAGGCGTAAAAGAGCAAGTCTCTTTAGTTTTTCCATTAAGGGGCAAAATAGAGCAATACTATGTCCATCCATCCTCTATACACAGGGTCACGGGGAGCCCAGAGCCTATCCCAGGGGGGACTCAGGGCACAAGGCAAGAGACATCCTGGACGGGGTGCCAATCCATCACTGGGCACAATCTCACACACACTCACCCACCCACACACACAATTCACTGATTTGGAAATGCCGAACCGCCTGCAATGCATGCTGGAGAGGAAACCAAAGCACCTGGAGGAAACGCCCAAAGCAGGAGGAGAACATACAAGCTCCATGCACACACTGAGCGGGATTCGAATCCCCAACCCTGGAGGTGCGAGGCAACGGTGCTAACCACTAAGCCACTGTGCCAATAACCACTAAGCAATGCACATTATTCTTTATTCCATGCGCTAGATACTTGCATATTATTATTATTATTATTATTTTATTATTATTATTAGTAGTAGTAGTAGTAGTAGTAGTTGTTGTGGTTGTTTTTAAATTATTTAAAATTATTTTACAAGTTAAATATTATCATTATTATTCTAAATATTCTAAATATACAATTCATTACTATTTATTTACTAAATATCTATTAATATTGCCATTACTATATATCATTGCTATTATTTATTATATATCACATTTGTTCCACTCCATTTACCCTGAACTGCATCCAGCTGCTATTTCTACCTCCACTGTAGTGTAAGTTACAACTGAGCCTTCCATTTCTGCTTAAGGTGTAATATTTGTATACTAGGATGTCAATTGTGTTGTGTTGTCTGACGTGTGTGTGTTGAATGTATCGTGTTGTGGCCAAACACCAAGAAAGATTTGTAATACATGTAAAACTATATGGTGAATAAAATGATTCTGATTCTGATTCATTAGCATGAAGAGTTTTGAGGTGTTTTCATCACAAGGTGGAGCTGTAGCCTGCATTTACATACTGCAGTCTGATCTGTTCAGTTCTTACCTGGAAAGAGCTGGAATGGATGCAGATGGGATTTTGTCTGTTTTTCTCAACAGACAAACACACCTGAGTTCACCTGGTAGTTAAATCTGGAGTTTAACCGGTTGATCAAATGGACAAACTGGTAATTAACTAGGTAAATAAAATGGATTAATGATTTATTTTTATCATTAAGTGCTGTTCTCATATAGCAATTTCTTCATGCAATTTATGAAATTCATTAAAAATGCATTCGTGTTAACTTACTTCAGAGGGCTTTACAGTGTAAAAAATGTGATTTTTTTTCTTTCTGAATCAGTTCATTAGTGCGTCCTGCAGCTCGGGATGTTAGAAGTGTTTGGTGTGTGTTTGAGCTGTTTGCAGGTCAAAATGGGGTCACATTTCCACCCAGTGATGGACAACAAAGTAAACAATGCAGCTTGAGTCTTAGGATGCAGTTCATTTTCAACCGTGTTTGCTTTTTAAAAGTATGCAGCAGAATTAAACCATTCCAGATGGGAAAAACTTTTTATGGTCTTCAAAGTCCAGTGTTTATTGACACTTCAGGAGCATAACTTTGAAGTAAAGAGATTTTGTAACATTAAGGCCATGATATAGTTCTTACCATGATATAGTTCTTATCAAACAGATAAGTACAACATATAATCCAAAGCACTTGTATATTTCATTTCATTTTGTCCTTTTAAATATGGGATGTTACTCGGTCTGACAAATTCCTTTACAAGTTAAACAGATCTTTTCTTTCTTTTTTTTGGCCAGAACATACTATGGGTAAGAGAACCACAATAATTAGCACAATTAAAATTATTAGGAGTAGAAGTGTTACTTTTGCATTATTATTTAAAAAAAAAGTTAATTCATATAGGGTATTGCATAAACATTCACCTCTCTTGATCTTCCACATTTTGTAGTGTTACATCCTAGAATTTAAATGATCTTAATTTCAGTCTCAAGCTCAGCAAACATGTGGAAAAGGATTCTCTGGTCTGACGAGGCCAAAATGATTTTTTTTTTTTTTTGGCTTTGGCACAAAGCACTTCATTTGGCAGAAACCCAACACTGCACATCAGCCTGAGAAAACAATCCCCACTGTGAAGCATGAGGGTGGTAGCATCATGCTGAGGGATACTCTTGGCCTCTTGGCCTCTTCTCTGACTAATCCCCTCTTTACCCGGTCACTGACTTTTGGTGGACGGCCTCTAGGCAGAACCAGTTGTGCCTTATTCTTTACATTTTTTAATAATAGATTTACTGGAGCTCTGCTGAATTGTCAAAGTTTGGGATTTGTATTTTGAAACAAACCATGATTGATACTTTTCCAGAACTTTGTCTTGGAGTTGTTTTGAGCTCCTTGGCTTTCATTATGTGGTTTTATGTGGTTTCATTATGTGGTATTATGTTCTCTAATACATTCAGGGGTCTTCCAGGAATAGATGTATTTAGGTGGACAGAAGTCAAGACCACTCAACTAATTATGTAACTTCTAATGGCAACCTGGTTGCATCAGAACTAATACTAATACAAATTACAAGTTGCAAAGTTGCAACTTGTAATTCCCCAACTACAACTGGTACAGTCCACTGAAAATGCTCCCTCAACTTAAAATTTCAACTCGTCAACTTGGGGTGCTCTTCTCAATTACCAGTTCCTTCCCTGTTCACAGAGTGACGTCAAATCAACATGGCATCCAAACTAGTTTACAGCAGTATTGGCTTTAGATCAGTTGATATACAGACACTTGGTTAAATCTATAACATTGACTATGCTAACTGCTGTTTTGAGAAAGTAATCATCAACATTAGAGTTATCATACACATTAGCAGGCTAGCTTACTAACACTACTCGTTATTGTCCGCTGACTAGCGTGTTTTTCAGCTACACGTTATTGTTCGCTGCTGTTGCTGTGCTGCAATTTCAGTCCAAAATGTTGCATGAATGTTTAAAGTTCACTATAGTACAACAGTACCAATAGCCACTCAGGCCTGTAACTGTAAAGTGGTTATTTTGTGTAAATTCATGACATAGAACCCTTATAATCAATTTCAGTTTCAAGTTGTGATACTACAGAATGTGGAAATGTTCAAGGGGATGAATACTTATGCAACACACCAAATGATTGGTTATCGTGGCACTCAACTAGTGATATTTGTCAAACTAAACATTTCAGATTGCTCCACACACTGCTATGTTGGTTAAACTGGTTCAAGGTTTTTCTGGGCACTGAATTAACTTCATTTAAAGGCCGGGGCATGCTAATCAGAGACCTGAGGGAAAGCTCGGAAATCCTGTCCTCCTTCACCAATCATCGCTCTCAGACTCTTTCAACTAGACACCTCTCTGTTACGCAATCAGGTTCGGTAAGGATTTTAACCACTATACTCTTTCTTGTGTTTTAAGTTCCAGTAAATATTACACACTTAATTTTAGATTTTTGTTAGCATGTAGCTATACATACTACAGATCTGTCATATTACACTGATGCTGTAAACATAAGGGGCATTTAATAAATGTTTATGTCTCTCAGATTACATTTCCGCTGATTTTTTTTTTTTTTTTATCATTGCCACCCTTTTGGACAGTGAGGGAATTATGATTCACTGATTTGACTCATTCAAACTCCATGTCTAAGTGAATCAAACTGCACAATCTGAATTGAGTTCAGTCATTATTTTTATTTGATCTGTTCATTTATTGTGGAACCCACAGTAACCCAAAGTTATGATTTCATGCTGTTACTTTGTCTATATGAACAAAAAATAATTTCATGGCTAAGAAGAAACTTCCATTTGTGTGGCATTGTCCTAGCATGAGACCACATGTGACCACAAATGCAGAGTAAATTTCTAATAGCATGTAAAATATATCCATGAGTTTAAGAGACAGCACACTTTGCACATTTGACATGAAATATTTATTTATTATTAATAATTAATGTGTAAATATTTATTTATTGTACAATTATATGTATTTATTGTACAAATAAGTCTTTTTTTTTCATTCTCTAATTTTTTTTATTATTATTATTATTTCTCAAGTTTCACACAAATAATAGAGAAAAAAAAACAAGGTCAAATAAAAGAAAATAATAATAATAAATAATAATAAACATTAAATTACTTTTTAACTAATTGAAATCTGTATAGCACAACCTCATTAATGATTGCAAAAGGTCTCATGTTACTGTTAATGACAAATGTGCATGCTTAGAATGAGTTTTAAAAATGCAATATTTGAATACTTATAAAAAAAAAATTACTGTAAAATAATTAAAATAGAGAATGATTAAATTAGTAAACTGTTATCCAAGGAGTTGCATGCTAAGTACAGTCCAAGTCAATATTAACCTGGAAAATGCCTAGCAAATTCTCAGTATCATTTAAAATAAAATAATAAAGAAATGTTCAATTGGAAAAAATAAATACTCTCTCTTTCTCTCACTCTCTCTCTCTCTTTACGTATATATGTGCACTACACACACACACACACACCTATACACACACACACCCACACACACAGCCCCCTCCAAAAGTATTGGAGCAGCAAGGGCATTCAAAATTATATCATATATTTAATAAGAAATGTCATTAAACTGCTGATAACTGTCTTTTAAATGGCATTAATTGGACTGCAGATGGAATGCAGAGCTTTTTTCTCTTCTTTAATCACAGCGTAAAGCTATAGCAGTGATTTTGTGTTAACAGCATTAAAGTGTTGATGTTGCAGCACTGAATACCGCTGCAGGATGGTGGATCTAACTCGGCTACTGGAGTACTGGATTTGGTAAAAACAGGGCATTTAGGTGTTTATATATGGGCTCTGGTGCCTTCTGCCAGATGGCAGGGGAGTGAAAAGTCCACGAGAGGGGTGGGAGGGGTCATCCATAATGCTGAAGGCCTCAAATCATGAAATCAAATCATGAAATCAATCATGAAATCAAATCATGAAATAATCAAATACATGAAATCAATCAAATACATGAAATCAAATAAATACATGGCAGTTCAAACCTTTCAGTTCAAATAAAGTGTCATGAGGTATATTAACAGCACTTTTAAAAGCCTGTAAATGAGAGAAATGAAAAAGAGACTCGTTCGAAGGTGAATCGATTCCTGAGAGTCGTTTGGAAGGAGTCGTTTAGGTCATGACTCGCCCCTGATTGGTCATGGAGGCAGGGTGAGGCTCGCGCTGTGGAGCCATGCTTTTTCTCCTCTTCTCTGCACTCTTTTTTTCTTCTCTTACTCCGTGCAGACTTTTAAAGAAAGACGACGTGCTTATTCGGAATGGTAGCCACTTCAGCGTGGTGTCGGTAAGAGACATGTGAAGGAGGAGAGAGAGAGAGAGAGAGAGAGAGAGAGAGAGAGAGAGAGAGAGAGAGTTAAAATGTTTGCCAGAGTCGACTCCAGTGCTGGAGTTTCCTTTGCAGAAAAAGTCCATGTGGAGTCACAGCGCATGGTGAGTGTCTGGATCACTGATTTAACCCAGGAAGAGTTTATAAAACTGACTGCACTACACTGCTACATGTACCTGTGGCTTTACATCTTACTGCATCTGATGGCATAAAGTTTCTTATTGTTGTTATTCAGCTTTTAAACTCATGTCGCATGTTGGTTTTAATCGTCTACAGCATGTCACTCTCTCTCTCTCTCTCACACACACACACACACACACACACACACACACTTCCATCAGTTTAACTCTTCAAGTTAACTTTAAGAGTAATATACTTTTATACCACATGGCTGTTGAATTCTCTAATCTGATTGGTCAGAAAGTTTATATTAATGCACTCATTCTTATATGTTATGGTTTCTATAGCAACAGCTCATTCACATGCCAGATAACTACATAATCTAAAACTTAAATATTGTGTTGTAGTTTAACAAAGGCGTACCTTGTTGAAAAAAAGCTTTTTTTTTTTTTTTGGGTAAAGGTTATCTTATACATGTGTTCATG
This sequence comes from Pangasianodon hypophthalmus, assembly GCF_027358585.1. NCBI lineage: Eukaryota > Metazoa > Chordata > Actinopteri > Siluriformes > Pangasiidae > Pangasianodon > Pangasianodon hypophthalmus. The sequence goes on along the minus strand of NC_069723.1, from coordinate 21,632,463 downwards.
GAAGGAGTCTCCAGTGTCAGGGCTTTGTAACAGTCTGTAAGCTTTCTGTCACAGGAAAGTATTCAGGACAAAGGTTTCTTGGTAACATGACAAGCTGTTTTTATTTTTGTAATTATTATTATTGTTAACTTCAAGCGAGCATATTTGCAGTGAAATAAACATTAACTTGATTTACCGATGTTGAAAGATTAAATAGTTGGTTTTATCAAGTATGGATGTTTCCTCAGGAGATTTTGATTGGTTTGAAGATTGATTTTGATAGCTATTGTCCAAAAAAAAAAAAAAAAAAAAATCATAATCCTATTCACTGGTAGTGTCTCACTTTAACTGTGTAGTCCACTCCATGTTCATGATTAAAAGTAGTCACTTTTTTTTTAAAATTATTATTCTTTTTAGCTCTCTTATAGATTACAGATTTTCACAAGAAACTCATATGGTCAAATCAGTACAGAAGAGCATCTCGCTTTGTGAATTCTTTAATAACTCATATACTTGTCTGTATAACTGCCTCTGACCTCTTTTGTGTTTTCTCAGCAGCTTTTGGAGAATCTCAAGTTTCAATAATCCGCCCCCACATCTTTTTTTTTTTTAACCTCAATATAAGACTCTGCTTTTTTTTTTTTTTTAATCGTGACACAGTTGGCTTCTTGCTTTTGGTTCTTTTGTTGTCTTGTTGCAGGAAACACCCACATTTCGAAACATAGGCATTTTTCCACCCAGAAAACATATAGGGTGCAAAATGTGTTTGCATTCAGCTCTATACATCTGTATAAGTCTATTTCATGTGCAGTGAAGATTTTACAGAGGTTACAGAAGTACAGCACGTCTTCAGCACTGCCGATGTTGCACGCAGGCTGCATTTGAGGATTTTTAGTAATTTTTTTGGCAACTTTTGTGTCACTGGAGAGTTTTAAGCTCAGAAGGGGACTCTCTTTAGCTTTTCTGGATTAGCTGTCTGCTAATCAACTGGATTAGAACGGCTCCCAGAACAGTGTGCTGTGAGTTGTATGGATATATTTTGTATGGTGGTGTGGATCGTGTGCCTCCTCTCAGGTCAGTGCTACACATGTGAGTGAAGTTAGCTAGCAGGTCTGATGAAATTAACTATTTACTATAACAGCGGGAGCAATGCGTCACGACAAAGCAACTGTAAGTCGGAGAGCTCGCGACGTACAGCAACAAGAGGTGGGGCAATCGGCGCTGGCAATGAAAATTGGGCGGGCTGAAAAAGTTGAGCAGAATCAAAGTCTTTCAAGTAAAGTATGTCTACTTGGCGGTCATCTTGGCAACATTCCCAGCAAGTTATTTCCTGTCATACGAGACCAAGGCTCTTAACCCATAGAGCATAAACAGACCAAGATAATATTTCAAACACAGATTTGACCATGGATCTGAAAATCTGACCAAATGACATAAATAATGTGTGTCTCAAACTTTGGCTCCGCCTACTACACATGCACGATTTCTTGCACGCAGTTCCATATACTTGATATTACTGGCAGAAACATCATTATTGGCTGTTTTCCAAAATTCCCCCACAGCAACGTCTGACAGGTTTTTATGGGCCGCCTTACATATTTTAAGCTGTTAGCTGTCTCTATATGCAGCGTTATGCAAATGAGGAGTAATATGGTGATTACGAATGGGAGTGATGGACAGCGGGCCGTTTTTTTCCACCTGTAGTGAAACGTTCATGTTTGCTGGTTTGTTCATATTTGTTCGTACTTGCAGCTCCTGAGCCAGTTGTTGACGCTCATCAATCTGTTACAGGCTAAATTAAAAAGTCCCGGGTTTCCGCCATTTGTCCTTTCCAATAAGTGACAGAAACAGGAAGTTTTCAGCTCATTCTCATGGCAGGGATGCCCAAGCATCTCCCTCCAGTTTTTTTTTTTGGCAGGAAAACAAATTTGTGGACAAAACAGGCAAGACATTTCATTTCTAGTGAGCTGAATTGTCTTCAAATGGCTGGTTTTGTGTTTCACAGCGAGCTGTGTAGTTGTGTACAGTCACAGCGTAGAGCGAAATACGTGATGCGAGATGAAATTTCACTTCAGTGTAAACACCTGGTTTGCGAGAAAAAGCTGACAACTTCACCAAAACCCTGTGCAACGCTATGAACGAAAGGGAAAGTTCAGAGGAAGGCCAAAGATAATTTCCTACCTTGTATTTCTAAGAAGGAAAAGACACATGGTCAAACTGTGTAACAAGTCTAATGACAGCAGTTATTCTTTAAATACTGTGACGTTCCAGTTTAAGGGTGAGGGCTGTTGAGAGAGAACACCTGGAGAGGTCATGATCCCCATGAAATAACCAGATGTTTGCTGCCAATGGAATCACAACTGTCTGATCTGGTTCCTCCTGTTCTGCTGATTCTCAGACACCAGATTTAAGAAGATCAACAAAGGCTCTGGTTGGGCGTCTTGAAAATTTTATTTGCTCAGTGAAGGAGCTTATTAGGAGGATTCATGGGTTTTGCGGTTAAGGCTCTTAATCTCCAAAGGAACAGGACGTGCACTGAGGCTTAAGGAAAACGTTTATCTGGGGAACACTTAGACATCCGTTTGCTCTCGCATGAATGAGGCCATCAGCAAAAGGGTGAAGTCACTACAACAACAAAGCCAGCGCTGAAAACAGCTGCCACCAACAGCCTTTTCCACACGCTCAATCAGCAATCAGCATGGGAGGGGAAACAGAGAAGTGGCCATTTTGGAAAAAAAAATTAGCATGCAGATGTGAGGGTAGTGAAGGGTGTCGACTGAGCTGGTGTTAAATACTGACTTCTTAGAGATGCTGGAGAGCCTAAAAATGCTTAGTTTTAGTGTGTGAAAATAAATCCATTATGTATGGAGTGAAACACTTGGGAGCAAGCTGTTATAGGAAAGAAAATCCAAGACGGGTGGCGTGATGCGGCTCAACACAAAGCGGAATTAGTTATCACCTCAACGTGAATTATTTTCCTCTAACAGCACATGTTTTATTCCACTTATACCACATTTCCCACTGATTACAATTTTTCATTCATTAGTCAATGCTTTTTAACTGTTTATAGTTACATTTAATGTTATGGAGCGCCCATGAACTCCAGTTAGTTCCTGTTCTCACTTACGTTATAGCAGCTACAAACAGTTGTTTCTTCACCAGCCTCTCTTTTTTTTCTTTTTCTTGAAGTCAGTAAAAAGAATTTGGTGAAATTTTCACGTTTACAAAGACCTGAAACTGGAGACTCCTTCCATAAATGGTACATAAACGTGTCCTAACTGAAAGCTTCATCGTATCAATAATCGTAGACGTTGTTAAAAAACAAGTTTTTAATTCATTTACTATTCGACTTAGATTATGTAGATCGTCCACTATACGAATCCCTGCGAATGAGCTGTTACTATAGAAACAATAATATATTATATTAGAACGAATGCATTAATACAAACCTGTAATTTGTCTTGCTACTGAATTGAATTGCTGTCAGTGCTGCTGTTAGGGAAAATTAATCAATGCCTCCTGACCAATCAGAATTGAGATCAAGCCCTGTGGTTTAATGTGAACTACAGACTCACAACTAGCATAACATTAGCGAACTAGCTGCCATCGTTTCATGCCGTCCCTAATCAAGTTCCAAAATGATTCAGCTTTTGTGATAAGAAATTTAGCTACTGCATTTTTCTTTTAACTCTCCAGATTAGACTGATGTCATGTGATATGTATGAGGTTTTAAATATTATGTGATATACTGCAAAATGTCTGACTAGCATTCTAGTATGAAGAATACCAAGAACCACAGACTGTGTTTTGCTTTTTTTCTGTGGTTGTCATTGATATTTGTAAGGTAAATGTCACTGTTATCAGTCACTGAACTCTGCTCAAGTGGTTTATGATATCAGTCTGGATAAATAACCCAGTTAGGCAGAGTTTGGTGTGAGGCCATGCTAGATTAGCCTAAGTGCTAGATGGCAATTAAAGAGGAGTGTCAGCACTTGTTCAATAATTAGTCAACTGATTATACAGATTATATAATAATATTTATGCTGGCGAGCATTGCGAGGATACATTAGGCGACAATTTTTCTTTTGCTCTCAGAACTTAAGATACCGAATCTCATTAAGAGCTTCGTACAAGCCCACTTCAATTACACACATTTGTTATAAGGGCTTTTCAGTTTTTATTGATGGATTGAAAATGAAAGGTTAATCTCTCTTAAGTAATCAAGCAAATTTATTTCAAAATCCTGAAATAAACACGAGAAAAATGAAAGGTCCGGACTGGGTTTAAGTCATCCCAGTCATTATTATTCAACTTAATTTAGAAGAAAATAATCAGTTATATATCAACACCAAAGAATATCTCTTTTCTTCTTCAATCTGAGAAAAATATCACATTTTATCCATTCAATTAATACATTAAAACATTAATAAATAAATGAATTAATTACATAAAAGATTAATAAGAAGAGAAAATGCAGTGCCTAGATTTCATCCTGTATGATCAAAAACACTTTTTGGTGTGCTGTTATAGGAAAATCATCAGTGACAGCGTGGTGTGATGAAGTGGACTTAATGTTACCAACCTGAAGTTGATTATTTTTCTATAACAGCATGTCCTGATATCTTTTATTCCTCTTTTACCACAGTGATTTGCCAACGGTTTTTATTTATTACAGATTAAAGAATGACGCATTGTACTTTATATCCATTTGCAGTTACATTTAATGAACATCGATGAAAAAAATTAGTTCATGTTCTCAATTATCAAAAATGGTTGCATGTTAGCAACCAAGCCAACTAGATACCTGCTATCAGAATGTGGTGGCTTCAAAAAAATAAATAAATAATTTTTTTTTAAAAATTGCAGATTGACATAAAACTATAAAGGTAAATTTTTTTAGAGTTAAAAACTGTATATTTTAACTCTAAAAAAAATTACCTTTATAGTTTTATGTCAATCTGCAATTTGTTTTTTTTTTTAAATTATTTATTTATTTTTTTTTTTTTTTAAGTCACCACATTTTGATAGCAGGTATCTAGTTGGCTCAATCAGTAATTATGTTAAATTAGCTTGTGTTAGCTAGTTAGCTAGCGTTAGCAGTGAAGCTGTGTTCTGCAGGTCAACTCCACCTTCAGCTCAACTATCATAACTTCTTACTCACAAAATATCATGTGGAGTGAATAAACCTAAAAACGAAAAAATGCTGATATGAAAACATCGCCCTTAATGCTAATAGCATCACAAATTAGCGCGACAAGCGTTGTCTTTAGGCTTTGCTTTTTTTTTTTTTTTTTTTTTTTTTTTTTTTTTTTTTTTTTTTTATAAATATATAATCGAGGTTCATCTCCGTCCTTTTCCTACTCAGACGTCGGTGTTTGTACTCACAGGAAGTTTATGCTGCAATGTAACAGCTGTTAAGAGTCAGGGCACGGCCCTGCGACGTCATTTCAACTAAAACATCTGTACTCCAAGCATGTAAGCGAGCATTCCTCACCTCCGCTTTCAGCAGATATAATCTGCATTCCGGTACCGCTCTCGCTATCTACCCTGCGCTTGTCATCTTTTCACAGAATGGACATAATCCCTAAACGAGTGGCCTCTTGCAGCACAATGGAGGTTGTGAAGGCTTATTTAATAGGAATGTTGAGTGTCATTTTGAGTGTAAAACTGAATACAGAATAATATTCTCTTGCTTATAAAGTAACCACAGTGCGTCAGTCAAAAGTGCAAAAGTTTGCACACCCCTACCTCAAAGCCATGTTATGTAAGGAATAAAAAACATGCTAATAATGGAATTTTTCAGTGGCATCATTAATAAATATGGTTTATTAGCGTATGTTAACTATACACTGATTAATGTTTCGTACTAATGAATGCAAAACGATTTTTCATTTATTATTCTTTGAAACTCTAATACAATATCAATATCATTAGAGTGTAAATAACAGCGCAATACTGTGAACAGAGCACAAGCCTGTATTTTTAGGTCCTTTCATCAGTCCTACCTGTTTTTCAGAAGGGTGTGGCATCTGAAATTCAAACTGTTAGTCCATGCCCCCTTTTTTGCATCTGTAGCCTTTAGATCACCCAAACAAAACACACGCTTGACAGGTTTGTTATCACATATATCACCTCACGCTACGCAGAAAAAAAGTTCAGTTGTTCCCTCACCAGTCTCTGTTTATTATGAAGTTAATAAGGGGGTAAAAATTGCATTTCGTCATGTTACCAAGAAACTGGAAAGCATAAACTCCTCTGTCCTGAAGACTTTCTCATGTCAGAATACATAATGTCATAGCTTTACCTCTGACTGTTACAAAGCACTGAGACTGGAGACTCATTCCATAAAGGTTAAAAAAAATTATTTACTTACAGTCCATCATACAAGTCCCTGTATAATCTCTTACTATAGAAATGATAACATATTAGACTATAAAAACTGTATTTTGGAGTAGCACTATTGTCCAAGCTGCTGTTATAGAAAATGAATCAATGCCTTCTGACCAACTGGATTCAAGAATCCTTTTATAAACAGAACTAGGTCTTTGCTGAAATGTTTTTTTTTTGTTTTTTTTTGTCTTTGTACATTTTGGTTCATCAGTGATTAATAAAAAAAAATAAAGTCCAGATATTTAAAATGTGTTCAGTGCATTCCCTCTTAATAAATAATTCACTGTTAACTGCTTTTGTAATCTGTAATCTCGTCTTTTCAATATACTTTTTAAATTGAAGTAGTGTTCAGTAACTTATCAATGCACAGCTCTGTACATTTCTAACTATTTTAACTATATAAATCAGTTATTCTCAGCGTGTAAGTAAGTGTGAAATGTTCATGATTTATGAGTCTTGGCTTTTACTTTTATAACATGTTACGATAGCCTGTTCTGGCACATTACACACATTACAGTGAGAAATTTATTGTTCCGTGATAAGATCAAAAGAAACTTGACAGTGTATGACAGTGTTATGTGTTCATGTTAATGTTATGATCGGCTGATCGGTGTGTGTGTGTATGTATATGTATGTGTGTATATATACTATATTGCCAAAAGTTTTGGGACACCCCTCCAAATCATTGAATTCAGGTGTTCCAATCACTTCCATGGCCACAGGTGTATAAAATCAAGCACCTAGGCATGCAGACTGCTTCTACAAACATTTGTGAAAGAATAGGTCGCTCTCAGGAGCTCAGTGAATTGAAGCGTGGTACCGTGATATTGCACAGGTGGCAACCTAAGTCCATTCGTGAAATTTCCTCACTACTAAATGTTCCACGGTCAACTGTTAGTGGTATTATAACAAAGTGGAAGCAATTGGGAACAACAGCAACTCAGCCACGAAGTGGTAGGCCACGTAAAATCACAGAGCGGGGTCAGCGCATGCTGAGGCACACAGTGCGCAGAAGTCACCAACTTTCTGCTTAGTCAGTAGCTAAAGACCTCCAAACTTCGTGTGGCCTTCAGATTAGCTCAAGAACAGTGCGTAGAGAGCTTCATGGAATGGGTTTCCATGGCCGAGCAGCTGCATCCAAGCCTTACATCACCAAGTGCAATGCAAAGTGTCGGATGCAGTGGTGTAAAGCACGCCGCCACTGGACTCTAGAGCAGTGGAGATGTGTTCTCTGGAGTGACGAATCACACTTCTCTGTCTGGCAATCTGATGGACGAGTCTGGGTTTGGCGGTTGCCAGGAGAACGGTACTTGCCTGACGGCATTGTGCCACGTGTAAAGTGTGGTGGAGGGGGGATTATGGTGTGGGGTTGTTTCTCAGGGTTTGGGCTTGGCCCTTTAGTTCCAGTGAAAGGAACTCTTAATGCTTCAGCATACCAAGACATTTTGGACAATTTCATGCTCCCAACTTTGTGGGAACAGTTTGGGGATGGCGTCTTCCTGTTCCAACATGACTGTGCACCAGTGCACAAAGCAAGGTCCATAAAGGCATGAATGAGCGAGCTGGGTGTGGAGGAACTTGACTGGCCTTCACAGAGTCCTGACCTCAACCCGATAAAACACCTTTGGCTTGAATTATAGCAGAGACTGCGAGCCAGGCCTTCTCGTCCAACATCAGTGCCTGACCTCACAAATGCGCTTCTAGAAGAATGGTCAAAAATTCCCATAAACACACTCCTAAACCTTGTGGAAAGCCTTCCCAGAAGCGTTGAAGCTATTATAGCTGCAAAGGCTGGGCCAACTCCATATTAAACCCTACGGATTAAGAATGGGATGTCATTAAAGTTCATTTGCATGTAAAGGCAGATGTCCCAAAACTTTTGGCAATATAGTGTATGTATATACACCACTGACAGGTGAAGTGATTAACGTTGATTATCTTGTTACAGTGGGGTGGGATACATTAGGCAGCAAGTGAACAGTCAGTTCTCGAAGTAGATGTGTTGGAAGCAGGAAAAATGGGCAAGCGTAAGGATCTGAGTGACTTTGACAAGGGCCAAATTGTGATGGCTAGATGACTGGGTCAGAGCATCTCCAGAACAGCAGGTCTTGTGGGGTGTTCGGGTGCGGTATGTAGTGGTTAGTACCTACCAAAAGTGGTCCAAAGAAGAACAACCGGGAGCGAAGGCTAGCCCGTCTGGTCCGACCTCATAGACAACTTACTGTATCACAAATTGCAGAAAATGTTTCTATGATAGAAAGGTGTCAGAACACACAGTGAATCGCAGCTTGCTGCGTATGGGGCTGCGTAGCCGCAGACCCGTCAGGGGCCCATGCCCGTGCCCCTGACCACCGCCGAAAGTGCCTACAATGGGCACGTGAGCATCAGAACTGGACCATAACCCTAACCCTAGGCAGCATGATTCTCCGGGCAGTGTTCTGCTGGGAAACCTTGGGTCCTTACATTCATGTGGATGATACTTTGACACGTACCACCTACCTAAACATTGCAAACTTTGCAAAAATTATTCAAGAATGGTTTGAGGAACATGACAAAGAGTTTAAGGTGTTGACTTCAAATTACCCAAATCTCAGTCTGATCGAGCATCTGTGGGTTGTGCGAGACAAACAAGTCAGGATCAATGGAGGCCCCACTTCACAACTTACAGGACTTTAAAGGATCTGCTGCTAATGTCTTAGTGCCAGATACCACAGCACACCTTCAGAGGTCTTGTGGAGTCCATACCTCGATGGGTCAGAGCTGTTTTGGCAGCACAATGAGGACCTACACAATATTAGGCAGGTGGTTTTAATATGGCTGATCAGTGTATGTATTAATCTATCTGCAGTCAGTGGGTTTTAGATTATTGAGAACATTGATTCCAGGATTTTGCGTGTAACGTGTCATGTTGGGACAGGAGCTGCTTTGGTATGTGTGGGAAAATGATGCTTAGTATTTTAAAAACCGGTTTCATGAATCAGCTCAGGGACAAAAAAACAGGAAAGTTTTTCTTTTTTAAATGTCAGTAGTTCAAAATAAACACAATTTATATAAATTGTCATGAGTACAAAGAAGTAGAGCTGTCTGATGACAATACAATATCTATATTGTGATAAATTGCATCATGAAGTAATTTCCTGAGTATTGTTATAACACTGACTTCAGAGTTACTTTAAAGAACAAGTGGCTGATTGGATGTGAAAGTCCAATTTTGTACTAAATGTTTAATTTTCTAAACATTTGAATGTAATTTTTAAGTAAGCATGCAATGTTATCATGTGCTGATTATCATCAGTTTGATGTGCTTTCTTCACAGAGCATGATGGTGGCTTTCCTGTGTCTCAGCCTGTCCTCTCTGCTCACCCTGGCCACGGCAGGAGGGGTGAAGAACTGCCACCCGAAGTGCCGCTGTGAGGTGGAGAGCTACGGCCTGTTCGACAGCTTCAGCCTGACCAAGGTGGACTGTAGTGGGCTCGGACCGGGCGCCACTCCCATCCCCATTCCTCTAGACACATCCCACTTGGACCTGTCCCACAACTCCATCAGCCACATCACCGACTCCATGCTGTCAGGACCTGGATACACGACTCTGGTCAGCTTGGATCTCAGCAAGAACCTCATATCACGAGTGAGCTCCAAGGCCTTTAACAAACTACGTTACCTGGAGACACTGGACCTCAGCCAGAATGTTCTAGAGAACCTCAGTGATGGATGCTTCTCCGGTCTCCCTTTAGCCGAGGTGGATCTCAGCGACAACAGATTTCGTGAGTTTGACCTAAATGCATTCAACACACGAGGCCAGGAAACCCCTATCAGCGTAGATCTTTCTAACAACCTTCTGAGCACGGTTTCTAGAAACCCTCACCTCCATGCCCCCTACATCAAGAGCCTGATGCTGGCAGGCAATCAGCTCAGGACAGTGCCCAGACTTGCAGGAATTCCCTTGCAGTATTTGAGCCTGGATGGAAATCTTATCCGCAGTATTGAAGAAGGAGACTTTGAGGAGCTGACAGATCTCGTCTATCTCTCTCTCAGCGGTCTCCCTGAACTGTCAGTCATTCATCCGAACAGCTTCAGAGGCCTGAGGAATCTCCAAGTCCTGGACCTTTCAAACAACTTTCAGCTCAAGACTTTGAGTCCAGATGTGTTTAATGGACTGAGCGCTTTACAGGAGCTCAATCTGTCTGAATCAGTGGCGACTCCTTTGCCTGTGACCATCTTTAACCACATGCCAAGTATTAAAAGTGCGACTCTGGGGCCAAATATGCATTGCTGGAAAACACACAAGCAAGGACAGTTTCACAGGCAGATAGGACAGGCGAAAACAAACGACATTTTGACTTGTGATGTTCCAGGAATCATATTGTAAAAAAAAAAAAAAAAAAAAACTTGAAAATACACTTAAGAAATTGTATTTTTATTCTTTAGTGCCTTATTTCTCCGAGGCTGATATTTCCACTTTGACTCCTTCATTGGGCCTCAATTAACAATTTGTAAATGTTCTCATAGACCAAACCAAATGTAGGATTTGTGCCTGATTTACAAATGTTTCAGTGCTGATTTTCTTCTTACTCCTATGTGTGTTGATAAATGTCAATCAGCCGTAAAAAACAAGTACATTCATTGCACAGATTATTTATATTTAGCCACACCCACATAACTTATCATAATTTATGGATAGCTTTCTTTCAAGACATTAATATAAACATTTTCACTAAATTGGTATGTAGAACTGAAATAATTAAGTCACTTAAACTTCTTCACTGTAAACTGTTTATAAAATTGTAGTGCCTTCTCAATTATAAGATTTGAGGTCGTTCACAGTAGCGAGCTCACAGTAGAGAGTTTCCTTATACGTAAATTTACAAAAATATTTTTTTTCCCCCTGAATTTCAAATTGTCCTGTGAAAGATTTCGTATCCACTTTGCTAAATGAGGTCCACTTGAGGTTTTTGCACATGAAGCCAACCGAGGTTCATGAATTTACACATCCTCAGTCTATTTTTATACAGATGTGTGTATATATAGTATTAAGAGTTCATTAGGAGCTCATATGCACTTTAAATAGAACTGGCCTTTCTGTTCTTATTACATTCCTTTACTCTTTTAATCCAGGCATTTACCTGCTTGCTTTTCTTCACATTTTTTTTTTAAATAAGGGGCTGGTTTTTTTTGTTTTTTTTTTTTACATTCCACGCAGTACAGACACTTTGGATGTGCCTCAGGCAAATTCGAGAACCACTTTATACATTTTAACCAAAGCCAAATGAAATTTCAGTGCCTTAATGTGACACCATGTACATATTGCAGCTCGCTAGATGTCCTGGTCCTAGAACAAACAGTCTGCTAAGGGCTTGTGGTACCGGAGGGATATTTTAAATATTTGCACGTTTCGGACTTTCGGAAGAAAAGTAATGACTGGAGTCAAATCCATCCCTGTTCATAAAACCCGACTCATAATCTGACCAACCAACAATGAGCTGAAATAGTGAACTGTACATTGAGAATAATTTAAAACTTGCAAGCTGTTTCTAACATCATCTTACAGTCATGACATTTAATCAAGCGTTTAATTCAACTGTGCTTTTCAAGTCCAAATCACATTGGAGCTGTGTCAATTTTTTTTTTTGCACTTTATCACCTTACAAACAGAGATAAGTTAAAAACATTTGTAATTGTGGGTTTTGTATAGAATTGTACATTTCTACCAAACTGTGTACATTTTATGGGTAAATAAACTTTTTTTTTCTTCTTCTTCTTTTTTTTTTTTCCCCCATGTAGTCCTTCATGAGTCACTTTCTCAAATGCCTTCTTTATGCACTTTTACCTAATCACATCATATAGGTTTCATTCTCATGACTATTTCTAACTGGTTTGTTATGTATCATAGTAAAGGTTACCGGCACTATCACCTTTATATCTACAATTTGAAAGGATATGGTTTGTTTTTGCCATAGTATGTTGTTTATTGTTCGGTTTTTCAGTAATAGGTTTTATATAGTATACTTATTTGTGTCACGTCGTCGCTTGGCAGTTTTTCACAGTCTGAATCAATGAAAGACTATCATTTATATAAAGCAGACAAAAAAAAATAGAAAAAATGGGATGGAGATGTTATTTAGTATCTTGTACACAAATGGCTCGTGGCCGTAGATTTTGGTGAGGCAGGATGACATTAACAATGACATAGCATCAAAACAAAATAAAAGCAAAAGGCTGTATCATTTGACTTATGCTGCAGGCTAGTATCTAGTGAATTTTTAGAGTAGCCACGCAATAGGCAGTTGAAAATCGACTACATAGTCATGCAGTGTATAGTCTAGCAGCTTCTTTTAGATGTACATTTGTTCTACTGTGTTTGAGGTAATATCATTTAAGAATGATTGACCGGTTTCAGCTAAATATTCAGCCCAACTACATCTCACAAACCTTATAAAAGACCTGAAAAAAGCCTAAAAAAATTGGGCATTGAAAAAAAAAAATAGACCTTTTCTCAGCCTTTGCATGGGGAACAAGTATTTCTTATGTATTTCTGATGTACAGACATAATCCACTCCACGAGCGTGTCTTATTTTATTGTTTAAAAATTAAAATCATCAGCAAACTGCTGTGGTATAAGAGGAATAAAACACTTTGGGATGTGTTGCTCTAGGAAAATAATCAACTTCAGGGTGGTAACAGTAATTCCACTTCAGGACAGGCTGCATCACATCATGACCCTTTACTTCTAGAAAGTTTTTCATGATTTCATAATGAATAATATTACACAGACCTCCCCATATTTTTGCACTGGACATTTAGCTCAGACTCACAAGGAGCATGCAGTCATATGTAATAAGTGTTTCTCATCGCAGCTTTTGTTTATTAGAAACACACCCTCGAATCTTCCCAGAACAGCACTCAGAAGAGAATGACTCGTAAACACAGACAGAGAGAAGTGCTGCGAGACGCTGTCAAACAGTCAACAAACGTCTCATGGAAAAAGGCTAAAATGGCCGCCCACATGCTCCAGATGACTTCAGTCTGGAAGGCTGAGATCAGCTCTGCATTGTGGCCGTTTCTCACACACTGAGGGCATTCACGTCTCCTCTTAGCTGTGCTGAATTAACGCCAACATTCAGCTCTTTGAAATTCTAGCAGACTTTAAGTGGCAGAGAAACGTCCTCTCTTCAGCCCCTAAAAACAGACAAAAGGCTGCCATTGCTGTTGCAACGAGAAAAATAAACATACAGGAGAAGCAAAGTCCGACGAATAAACACAGATACGCTGCAAAAAAACTGCCTCAGGCCACTCGAGTTAATAATTTATATGAAGTAGTTAAAAGGTTTACAGGGTGTATTTTGTTTGACGTGTTTTTTTTTTCTTAAGCTTGTCGTGCACAGTCATTGTGTATCATTACTGTTGCATAAGCCTGTACAGAGTCATAATGACATACAGCAGTGTTACTTGATTGAGAGCCAACTCTAAGGCTCACTGGGTAAAAGGCGGACAGAGGTGATACAAATACAAACCAATCATCTTAACCTGCGACACACACTCCGCTCTGTACCAGTGGGGCTTGTTTTAATTAATTAATTAATTAACTTTGATTTACCTTATTTACATTTTACTTCTGTTTAGCTTTTTGCATTTTCTTTTTTTTTTTTTTTTTCCTTACCCTTTTTTGCATTTTACTTTTGGCTACTTTTGTATTTTACTTTTTTATTTTTGTTTTAATTTTTTTGTTTTAATTGTTATTAACATTTACTTTTGTTGACCTTTTTCATTTTATTTTTGTTGACTTTTTTTTTTTTTTTTACTTTTGATTAACATTTGTATACTTTTTTTATACAGGACAAACAAAGACCATGTTTATTAACATGAACACAGAGCGTTCATTGATTCATCCTTAGTAACTACCTGTTCAGGGTCCCAGTGAACTAAAATAAAACCAAAGTATCTAGTATATTTGTAAGAAAAAATGGCAGGCAGTTGAAAACAAAAGCAATACGTGCACAAGTGGGATTAAAAACAGTCTAGTTGAAGTGAATTATGAACTGGAGTGATGTAGCTGAGGTTGAGGAACTGTCAGAGCCAGAATACAAAAAAATAGAACAACATCCTTCTGGTTTAGGCCATGCCCACATTGGATTCTTTTTTGTGCTCCAAATATCTATATCTGGATTTGGATTTAAACCCAGACATGTCATTGCGTCACACCCCTAAATCCAGTACTTTTATGAGTAGCACTAAATCAACCATTCTTTACACACTCCAAAAAGCTTTTTTTTCTCAATATAGCAGTTAATATTAAATGTAATTGCAGTGTAAAAGTTTTCAGCCTTTTCTTAACATCAGATGTCCAACACATCTGGGGATATTATAATATTCCAGAAAGTTTTGTCTCATTTGCAATGGGGCTGTGGCTATGTTCAGAGAGGAAGCACAAATCTGATTTCTGGCTTATCCAGAAATCAGACATTTGCAAAAATACAAACATGGATTACAGCCAGCATTAAAGCAGGTCAGGAGATGATCACTGCCTGCATTTATACAATTACAGTCACAGAGGAGAATGTTACGTAAGTTATAAAGGGAGTTAAAAAGTGACATTACAGTAACTCCATACTGACTTTCACTTAAATGTTGTTCTCTAAAATGACTTGTTGTATCATAGAGAGAAATCTAATGCAACACATTAGGATTAGCCTTAAATTGGCTAAAATCATTCACGGAACATACAATATTTATATTCATGTGTTTTCATAGGGCATAAAAATATGCTTAGAGAATGGGTTATCTTTTGCGTGGACCTTGGAGTCTATACTTTCAGGGAATAACCTTGTCTGATAGGATTGTTGAACCCAAATTATTCACCAGACAAACTGAGGGAAAAAGTCTGGAGCGTGGTTTCCTGCATGACTGAGCAGAGGTCAAAAGAGTTCATTAACACTCAGCCTTGCAGAGTTCGGTGTGTAACGTTCCGTCTGTAAATTTCCATCGCTCTTTGCCAAACAGGGCACTATTCAGATGGCTTTGTTCTGACTCGAAACTGCAATCACGTCTTCAGATTAAAGGAATAATAAGACTTTTGAACATCTGAAATAAAGCATGTGCAATTGTCTGTGATGCAAGTGCAGCAAAGTGACAGGAGCGACAGAGCAACTCTTTGAGCATGAATGAAATATTTAGCTTTTTGCATGTGTGAATATTTCTGCATCACCGCAAAATCAATACTTGCCCATATGAGATTGTTAGAAGTGTTACCTGAGGTCAGAAGATGAGATACAAACTATGTTTACTATTCTTTACATATTCTGCAGTATTCTTAGTGCTCTCTCACTCGCACTTTTTTGTGGTGAAAGATTCCTATCTTAGTGAAAAGAGTTCTCCTAAGTGGCACTAAAATTCTTAATTCATGCATGAATATTAACGGTGATGCAGTTGCTGTCAGTGCGGTATCCTTAAACGAAACTCAAACAAAAGGCACAGTGTCAAAATAAACAAAGAAAATAATCAGATTTAAAGAATAAAAAGAATAAAAAAAGATTTGTCATGCTGTCTGAACAGATCCGTGCTAGCTATAGCCTTGGATATTAGCTAGTTTTTGCTCAGCTGACATATTTTATTTCCACGTTGCAACAACGTTCCCAAGACTGCATGCGCTGCAGATACTCGGCTCAGCTAGTTAGCGATTTACGAGATGATGAGTGCGATGACAGTGATGGCAGTACATTTACATTTATGGCATTTGGCAGATGCCCTTATCCAGAGCAACTTACATTTATCTCATTTTTATACAACAGAGCAATGGAGGATTAAGGGCCTTGCTCAAGGGCCCAGCAGTGGCAGCTTGGTGGTGCTGGGGATTGAACTCATGACCTTCTGATCAGTAGTCCAACGTCTTAACCACTGAGCTACCACTGCAGTATTAGCATTACAGCTGATGCTTTGGAAGCTGAGTGTACAGATAAGGAGGTGATAGTGCTGGACAGTCTCAAGGACTAAAGCGCTGCTGCATCACTATCTTTAGGTCGAGATGAAGGATTAGCAAAGGCTAAATCCCACTGCACCACTATCAGCAGGCAGTCGAACGTCTAACATTTTCATACAGCATGCACTTTGCCTTATGCATTTACAGTCAGCTCTGAAATTATTGGCACCCACAGAAATGCACACTGTAAAACTGATGAAATTATGTTTTGGTTCCAAACCTGATTGCCTCTGCCAGGAAGTTACGATGGAACTTTTAACAATAAGATGACCCCAAACATACATCCAAATCAACATTTTCAATGGTAGTGTCAGGTTTTCTTTTTTTATTTGATGTTTTGAACCCTGTTTAAAAATCTGAATTGTGAAGGATTTGAAATGTTCTTCATGGTCATCTTGGATGGTCCAAGATCCTCTACAAATGTTTCCAACCTCGTTAGCTAAGTGAGGGACAGACCAATAATTTTGAAACCAGTGTTTTGCAAGAAGAAAAAAAAAAAAAACTCTGTCTCTGTATGTTTAAACTTTACTCATTGCATGTGTTAATCTATGTGCATTTTTAAGATCTACCAGATGTTCACTTATTGCAAGCAGCACAAAACATAACACTAAACATCTTTAGTTAACCCACTTCCTTCTTTGTTCAAACATTTTCATTCAGCCTGCACTGAGCTGCGTGTTTGGTGTTGCCTTTGCGGCAATAGACTTGTCATTGTTCTCCTTAATGCTGAACGTAACTTGCACCACATCAACACAATAGATCCCATCTCGCAATGTCGCTGCTTGTCCAACCCACGCAGACACGAAGCACTTCCCTCATGAGCATTAGGGCCAGGGCTCGAAAGTCACCTAAAGTCAAATATGGTCTGAAAAGCTTGCATGCTAGCTCTCTTTTCAATCTACAATTCTGTAGATTTTACCTTTAGATTTATTTTGGACAGTTTTTGTGCCACATTTGAGGCACAATACCAGTGTAATCTGGTGAGAAGAATGCTTCCTTGTGTTCATGCTCAGTAAGGTTTGACACGGTGCCCATTGAGGAACATGATCAGGGATCAGTCTGTGCTGCTTTCAGAGTGGAGCGCTTTTAAATCATATCCTGTGTTCGAGCTCAGCCAGAACACACTCACGCATGTTTTCAAGAATCCTGCCAAAGGAATTTAAAAGATAAACATCAAAATATCAGTGTCGTAGTTCATGCTCAGAAAGAAAAAGGTAGTAAATGGTATCAGTGTTGGTTACTGTCGTGTGTCTCTCAGGGGTCTGTCTGGGGTCTATCCCATTGTTTGGATCTTTCACCTGACTGTTGCAAAGCGCTGATACTGGAGATGTAACGTCCTTATGTCAGTGCTATAAATCAGTCTGGCCATTGTGCATGTGGTTTTTCAGGTCAGTTGAGTCCAAAAGTTTGTACACCCTTACTGGAATGAAGGCAAGACATTTAGTACGAGTTTTTTTTTTAAATCAAGTCATAAAAGACAACAACTAATAAGAATGTGAATGATATTCATATAAACGGTGAATGAATATCTAAGGACTTTTTCAAGTCACATCCTGTTTATTTTGAGCGATTTATAAAGAAATTTTTAAGAAAAATTCTTTCACTCTGTGTTTGTCTTACCTCCATGATCCTCAAATGATGGTTTTCACTCTTGGCCTCTCTAAACATATTAATATACATTTTATCCTCTTCTTCATAATAACGGAGAAGGTGATAAATATCAATATTTTCAGTTTTAGTCTTGTAAAAGTCTTCATGCCAAGAGATGTTTACGTTCTAGAGCATGCCAACGGGGGTGTAAACTTTTGAGCTTGTTATTGAAGATAACTGCTGGGGTCCCTGGAGGACTAGTGGTTAGGTGATGGTGCTCTCACCACTGCGGCCCAGGTTCGATTCCTAGCCAGGGAACAAACTCCAGCCAGTTACAAGTGCCAGTCCCAAGTCCGGATAAAAAAAGTGGAGACGTTTGCGTCAGGAAGGGCATCCGGCATAAAAACTGTGCCAAATCAAATATGTGGACCAATGATCCGCTGTGGCAACCCCTAACAGGGGCAGCCAGAAGATGAACAACAACAACAACAACAACATTAAAGATAACTGCTGACTAGAACTCAGTTCATGTAATATTTAGTCTATATTTTGTAACAAATACAAATAAATGAACATGCAATTCTTTGATTTTTATGGAGAATCTGTAAAATAGAAGTACTTTATTCATTAAAAACCATTGGGGGGATACAAACTTTTGCAATCAATTATATGCATAGTGAGATTTAATAAATTTTTACAATAAAAGAAAAGGGGGGAGATGTTTGTCTAATTAGACTACCACTTTTATATATAACCTTCAATTAAATAGACAATGTATGAATAAATAAATAAATAAATAAATAAATTAGTCCACCATGTTTGCTCTTTAAATTTTCTTCAAAATACTACTACTACTACTACTAATAACAATAATAATAATAATGTAGAACATAATAATATAAAAACGCAGAGTCTCTCAAACAAAATTGCTTCATGCAAAGGAAAAGAGATCATCTTCAGATGAACTGCTGATGAATCAATTTTTAGTTTGATTTGCATAATTTTCGTAACCTTGGAGTTCCAGTTAATATAAAGCCACAGTACTTCTCTATTCCGGGGTTGTGACTTTTGCAAAACTCTCAAGGTCTGCTTCTACTTCTGTTTATTTATTTTTTTTTCCTTGGGGAAATGAGACGTATCCTGAGATACGTACAGCCCTGACGTGCTCCACATCTGCTTCTCATCAACTCTGACTGCAGGAAACAATGGGAATGAGAGCTCGGCTTTCCAGTCCCGCCCTCGCCGTGGTGCTGCCCTAGAAAACATCAGGATACTCTGCTCTCTGTTGCTGTGCTGATTTTATTTCTCATTTTTGTGTGCAGTAAAAAAAAGATCTACTTTTAGAACTTGCCTCATGTACAGGCTTGTCATTGAGCTATTCAGAATTAAAATGATAACATAAAACTGATTTTTTTTAAACATACTTGGCTTTCCAAAACCCTTTTGTCAGTCAGTTTTTTTTTTCACTGGGTGAAATGGTTCATGAAGCGCTTTTGATGCAACACCCTGCATTTGACGCACTTACAGAAAAGGCCCTTAATTACATCCACATGTTCAGCTGAATCATGTACTTAAGGATCTACAAGCAGTGTCATGTTATTTGGCCTGCACATGACACATTACCAAAAGCTGACATTAAATACAGTCACCGAAGCCGCATTGTGGAAACTGATGTGCAAGAAATATGACAATTTCCTCCTTTTCCTCTACACTGTCTCACACTGGAGTAGTTAAAGTCTGGCTGTTATGAAAAATGGTTTTAAATCATTTTGTGGTAGGTGTTTGTCGCAACGCCACACTCTCACAGCATCTCAGCTGAGCTTTTGGGTCTGTAAGTTCATTAGCACATTTATAAACTCTTCCTTTTCTGCTCAATTATTACCTTTGATGAACAGGAATGAAAAATTCAGTAGCCCGGATGCCCAGGACAAGACAATTTCATGTCTGGGCTATTGATTTTTTCTATATATAGTTGCCTGTTGATCATGTAGGCTCAGTAGGCTAGGATTTTTGTTCAACAACCTGAGAAAGAAAAAAATCCTACTCTCTAATGACTTTTACAAAGCAAATTTCATACATCGTGAGTATGACATTAATGCTAATAATTTTTCATACTCCGTGAGTATGAAATTAATGCTAATTAA
Organism: Pangasianodon hypophthalmus; assembly: GCF_027358585.1. Classification (NCBI taxonomy): domain Eukaryota; kingdom Metazoa; phylum Chordata; class Actinopteri; order Siluriformes; family Pangasiidae; genus Pangasianodon; species Pangasianodon hypophthalmus. Next base: position 21,612,387 of record NC_069723.1, on the reverse strand, counting down.
TTGGATTTAGTCAATTTTTCTGCTTGTCTCCGCTTGTTGGTATAATTGAAATGGAAGAAGTTAGTGGTTAACGAGCTAGCTCGCTAGTACAGGGTACGAAGTGTTAGCCTAACACAATGGTAAGTTGCTAGCTCCTTAGTACTAGCTATGGCAACAGCCTTTTGATTTTTATAGCTAATCATCTCTCAGGTGGTTGAAACATCAAATCACTTACAAACTATAGCAACTAATAAAAAGGATGATCACAACCAATGAAGAAATTATCTTCCTGAGTTCAAACCGTTCATCATGCCGATGGTCTACTGGTCATTTTTCAGGCCCTTGAGGGTTGCAGGAGCGTCAGCATTCAAACCAACTGAACAAGACTCAGGTCCTAATTCCATTTGTATATATTTCCTGATCAGTTGTATTTATTGCAGTGTTTATTAAACTGTTTTTCCCCTCATCAAAGATAATAAAGTCTTAGTTCTGTTGATTCTTACATAAATAATATGAATGGTGTGTGTGGGGGACCCTGAGGAACATGCAGCATCATAAAGTACAGTGAAAAGCTGTCATGTAACTCTCACAGTTAAACATCGAGAAATAAAAAATTATTATTATTTGAATAATATCTATCCAGACTTGAATAATATCTTTAACATGCAAGAAAACACCTCAGCTTTTAACCAAACAGTGGACAACAACTTGCTGACTTTTTGTCAAGAGCGCAAACACAACTGCACACTTTATCAGAAAAAGATAATGACTAGACATTTGTGTGTGTGTGTGTGTGTGTGTGTGTGTGTATTAGCCTGCATTTTTAGCTCATTAGGTTTTTGAGCAACAAAAACATGGGAGTGTACAGCACACTAATGGATTTCTTCCCTGTGGGAAGAGTGAATCCCCAAAACCAAGCCAGTTGATTGGTCATTTCAGTGTTTTCTGTCTTTTACATGCAGCATTTCATGGTGTGTTTTGGTTTGCTGGATGAAACTGTCGCTCTGAAGTTTATACATATTTTCATTTACTGTCTTTTTTATGTCGAATCTTCATTTTTTTCTCCCAGAATCCTTTAATTTGCCATAATCATATACTACACAGCTACTGGGTGTGCTGAGCTTTAGCACCACCTTGTGCTTGTGTGGATAAAATGAACAAAGCTGAGCGGTGAAGTGTGTGTTGGGAAATGACATTGTGGGAAATTATATTTATGCCATTGTTCATCAGGTGGCATCTTAAAGTCGTGGACTGAAGCTAAGAGAAGAGCTACATGTAGTTTCGAGGATGCGGACATGCCATTAGGTCTTGTGACATGCTGTACTTTTTTAATCAATCTTTTAAAAAATATCAAACAAAAAATAAATTTTAAAAAATGTAAAAAAAAAAAAAAAAAACTGAAAAAAACTGAAAAAATCATGAAATAAATAACTATAAAAATTCAATAGAATAAATAAATAAAACAAAGGGTTAAAAAAAATCTAAAATTAAAAATAATAAAATAATTATTTAAAAAAAACTCGGACTCAACCAGTTAAATCCAGTTTCAAAATTCAGTTAAGCATCCCGCCAACCCAGGGATAGGTGAAGACAATCAAGCCTGAAATACAGAGATTGTGAACTGATATAGATCTGAAAACTGAATTACTGAATCTGTATTTTAACTTTGTAAACGTTTTTTGAATATAGATTTTCTTTTAAAACATGAATGTTATTTTCAATGTGAAGATCAGAACACTAAAATAAGCTACTCTGAATTTAAAGGAAGTTAATTCAAGAGTAATAAAATACAGAAGTGAGCTTTTTCAAGTAATATACTATATATTACTATTCACTAATAATACTATATGTAGTATTTCAACTATAATTCAGTGCTGTGAATTCAATGGTGTTTTAATTGCATTATTAAGAATTCAATGGCTTAACATTAGATTATTTCTGTTTTGTTTTGCTTCCATACAAAACAATGTGAGAGTTGACACCAGTGTCTTATGTAATTGATATTTCAGTACAGGAAGACTGTAGGTTCTTTAGGATGAAAAAATCCTTAAGCACAGGAAACCCATGATCTCTGCTGCTTCTACTTTGGAAAATGAGTGTGTGGACTTCCTTCCTCATGAAGTACCGTTACAATGGACTTGAAACTGAAAAAGGCTGAAACTGAAGTGGATTTAAACACAAGTGAAAGCAGATGAACTCACTGTGTGCTACAGACGTGAATTTTAATGCCTTGTGCTAAAAACTATTCCTATTAGTTTTTTAGAAACCATCTGAGGAATGCTCAAGGACACTTTCATGACGCACAACGCCAAAAATTCTTCTCAGTGGATGTTGTTTACCATTCTGGCCGTTTCGTGCCATCTCCAAGGTAAGATTCACTTACTTTCACTGTACTGTCACTTGTGGTGGTGTTTTTTTAAGTCTTCAAGTCATTTTTTTGAAGAAGGTTTTGGTGTATGTGTGTTTAAAAGAGACATTAGGTTTTATGAACACAAAAAATGAGGAACTCCCATTCCACACTGTGTCAGTAATCTTCATTTGGTATTATCAACTCTCAGAAATATCTAGAAGTGATCTGAAAGGTAATAAGTAAGGAATAAAAACACATGGGGTTATGCTGTTATAGGAAAACGATTAATGATGGGATGGTATGATGAACCAGAGTTACTGTTAACACCCTGCTGTTGATTATTTTCAAATAACAGAACATCCCAAAGTGTTTTATTCCTGTAATACCACAGCAATTTACTAATGATTACAAACTTTCATTTATTAATGAATGATATCTCATACATTTTATCCATTTATAGTTACATTTAAAGTTGTGGAACATCTGGAATGTTCCTCCAGTTAGTTCCTGCTGTCACTTAAGTTCCCTCATCGGCCTCTCTTTCTTAATAAGACAAAAACTGCAGCTTGTTATGTAACCAGGAGAGAACTTTCCCATGTTGGAAAAATTACTGACTGATACAAGGCACTGACACTGGAGACTCCTTCCATAAATGTTTGAGAATTCAACAGTGCTCTGGTGTACAGTGAATAAAAATGACTGCTATACAGTCTTCTTTTGACTTACCATGCTTTTAATTCATTCTCTTTCAGTGTGTTTGAGCGAGTGTGTGCCCGCAGTGTTAGCGAGCCGTAAGAGCCTGTACATACCTGAAGGGGGTAGCGTGTCTCTGTGGTGTGACATCCTGCACTGTGAACAGAAATGGACAGGAGGATGGGGGATTAGACAAGGATATTTCACTTTCCTCACCCCGTCTCCACGAGTCCATTTGTCCAACAAGACCATCACAGACAATGCTACACGCCTCTTCCTCGAGATCCACAACCTCAACCAATCAGATTCTGGGGTGTACCAATGCAACATCAACTGGGAGGAGAGCAACAGTCAGGGTCATGTCACAAAGATCAATGTGACTGAAGGTAGCTTTGATCACTTCAGTACGTATAAGATATCTGTTCTCTCCTAACGTCCCCTAATGTGACTTTAGGTTATTATCTTAATAAAAAATCATACATTAAAATTATTTAATGAATATCATTAACATGTTTATCCCAAATAGTTGTCACTAGCTTTATCTGAAACAGAGAACACCATGAAAGAATGAATCTATCTATCTATCTATCTTTCTTTCTATCTATCTACTTTACTCAAAATAGAGAATATCCCTTAGAATATGTATACACAGAATGTGTATACACAGATCAGCCATAACATTAAACCACTGACAGGTGAAGTGAATAACATTGATTATCTTGTTACAGTGGGACCTGTCAATATATTAGGCAGCAAGTGAAGAGTCAGTTCTTGAAGTTGATGTGTTGGAAGCAGGAAAAAATGAGCAAGTGTAAGGATCTGAGCGACTTTGACAAAGGCCATATTGAGATGGCTAGGTCTTGTGTGGTGTTCTCGGTATGCAGTAATTAGTAACTACCAAAAGTGGTACAAGGAAGGACAGCTGGTGAACCGGTGACAGGGTCAAGGGCGCCCAAGGCTCATTGATGCCCATGGGGAGTGACGGCTAGCCCACCTGGTCCAATCCCAGAGAAAAGCTACTGTAGCACAAATTGCTGAAAAAGTTAATGCTGGCTATGATAGAAAGGTGTCAAAACACACAGTGCATCTCAGCTTGCTGTGTATGGGGCTGTGTAGCTGCAGACCGGTCGGAGTGCCCATGCTGACCACTGTCCACCACTGAGAGTGCCTAAAATGGGCACATGAGCATCAGAACTGGACTATAGAGCAATGGAAGAAGGTGGCCTGGTCCGATGAATCACGTATTCTTTTACATCATGTGGACGGCCGGGTGCGTGTGCGTCGCTTACCTGGGGAAGAGATGGCACCAGGATGCACTATGGGAAGAAGGCAAGCTGGCAGAGGCAATCTGATATTCTGGGCAATGTTCTGCTGGGAAACTTTGGGTCCTGGCATACATGTGGATGTTACTTTGACACATATCACCAACCTAAACATTGCTGCAGACCAAGTACACTCCTTCATGGCAACGGTATTCCCTAATTCCAGTAGCCTCTTTCACCAGGATAGTGCACCCTGCAACACTGTAAAAATTGTTCAGGAATGGTTTGAGGAAGATGACAAAGAGCATCTGTGGGATGTGCTGGACAAACAAGTCCGATCTATGGAAGCCCCAACTCGCAACTTATAGGACTTAAAGGATCTGCCGCTAACGTCTTGGTGCCAGATACCACAGCACACCTTCAGAGGTCTTGTGGAGTGCAACAGCTGGGTCAGAGCTGTTTTGGCAGCACAAGGGGGAGCTACACAATATTAGGCAGGTGGTTTTAATGTTATGGCTGATCAGTATACATCACATACAGTTTCTAAAATCCCTACAGTAACACCATCATATAATAATAATAATAATAAATTCTGTTTTCAGTTTCATATGATGCTGGGATATTTGGGAAACATATGTTATATAATGATCTGAATTTTTTTTTAAATGAAATTCTGAACATAAAAGATGTGTTTATGGCATGTGGTGGTTTTATTTTACTTTTGGTTTACAAAATTCTAATAATCTGTTATATATGGATGATTTACAATTAGGTTAATTATTTTTTGTAATTAATTTACATATTTATATCACTTAATTTGCTAATATATGATATAAATGTATTAATTATTGCAATTGACTAATTAAAATGTATATTATTTCTTTGTTTCTGAAATTCTGATTATTACAAAAGGATCATTAAATATGTAAACTATGTAAATATACTGTAAATGACTATACAATATAAAATGTTTATATAAAATTCTGATCCAATATAAAATAACTTCCAAACACTTTCTTGTAAATTTATTCTGAAAAATACCTGAACACAAGTTAAAAATTTGGGTGGAGGATTTTCATAAAAGCAAGCAGACAGACAGACAGACAGACAGGGAGACGGACAGATCTACATAGATATGCCTATTCACTGACTCAGAACTAACCTCAACTCTGAATATGAAAAAAAAAAAACACAGAATAGAAAAGAAAAACAAACTTCAGTTGAATGAAATGAAATGTCAGTAAGCCTAACTTGCATGCTTGTCTTGTTTTTGCCGTAGTGCTTGAACCCACAGAACCTACAGGGAGGAAACTTTCTTTCAGGTTGTTGGTTTGTGCTGCGGCCAGTCTGTGTTTTCCTCTGGCTCTCGCTCTGGCCTACTGTTTGTCCTCAGACCGTCAGCCTGCACCTCCCATCCCTCCTCCACGCTCGCGAAACAGCTGTGAGATCTTAACCTTACACTTAACAATGTTCTCTTCCTGCCAGTGTGTGAAGAGTGAAGATGGCCATATTTCCTGTCCATGTTCTGTCTTGCTATTATGACCATTTTTATTGAAATACATAACAGTCCATTTCAGTGAAGAGCTTCATGTCACATTATTAACAGCTTTTTTTTTCTTTCTGTCTGTAGCCACGGCTCGAGTTAAACCAAAAGCTGATGTAAGTATTTTTACTCTACATCATTTCATGGTCTCTCTAATAATCTTTCATCTGAATCCTTCATTCCATTTGAGTTTTGCGCTGAAGCTATGAGGCTAACATGAATAACAGATAATGGAATTTTGTTTCACCTAAACACTTTCTATAGATATCTGCCTTCAGAATTTCTGATGTGGTTTAGAGCACAGTCATCTACCACAACAAGAATTAGCAATGTGTCATTTGCTAACGAATCGGCTCTTTGAGTCGGCTCTTTTAGGTGAAAGTCAAGAGCTGGCTCACCTAAATAATTTTTTAAACATACATCTGATGCTCTTAGTCTTGCAGTGTAACTCAATCAATATGTTTCCATGGAAACTTCTTTTCAACATCTGAACTGAACAAGTCTGAATGGTGAGACATGTGTTTGATTCTCTGATTTAATGATTAGATGAATAGATTTTATTTTAAAATGTAATTATGATGTTATTTTATTAATTAGAAGGTAGATTAAGATTTCATGAAACAATCAGTCAAGAACAATCATAGGTTAAAAGGATATGGAAACTGTCCGGTTTAGGAAAAAAAAAATGGCAGTGAGTCGTTTGGGAGTCAAAAAGAGTCAAATGATTTGACTCACTGAAAACAGTCATAAGGCTGGAAATGATGTAATTATTACTAATATACTTCCTGTGATGCTTAACAATATATATATATATATATATATATATATATATATATATATATATATATATATAACATAAATTACAATGTTTAACAAAGCAAATATATACATTTTGGGAATTAATTTATTTTTTAAAAACCGAGTGAGATATACTTGCATACTTGTTTTCTCTAGTAACACTGCACTTAAACCTTGCGTCATCAGACTGACATAAATATGTTACATCATATAGTGTTGTGAGTTGCTATGACACTTTACATTTAGTACAAGATTTAGTGTCATGTTACCCGTAATTGTCATAGCAACAGATGTTTTGTTTGCTGCCTTGACAGCGTTGGCTAACTCATCATGCTAATTATGTTGCGTTCTCCAGTTAGCATAAGAACACCTTACATGAAATTTGTGTAATAAAAATGTAACATGTAACATACGGTACACTTGATGGCTTCTATCATGACAATTACGTGCAATAATAAAGTCACTACTATTAGACTGGACATGAACTGACATGAAAATGACAGTGTATGACAGCTTCCATAACACATTTTTGACTTTATTATGTCAGTTTAATGATGCAGGACTTAAAAAGTGTTATTTTAGCTACATTAGCCTTGTAGCTCAGTGCAAAACAAAAGAAGCAAACGTCAGACCTAGAGCTGATCAACTAGTTTTGGAAAATTGTGTAAATTGTATTTTTTTGCAGAAGTAATCTTTTAATTATATAAACTGTCGGGGCATTTTGGTTAAAACCTGAGCATGTGGGATTGATTATTTGTGCAGGTGGTGTATGCGACGATGTCTCTGAATCGTCCAAGACAGCAGAACACAACTCAAGCAAGGATGCCAAAGACGGCAGTCATTTACTCCACACTGAACTTCTCCACAGCTTAATCCTCGCAGGAAGATGTCTGGTGTTTTAAACGCTTTTAAAATGCTTTCACGCTGTGATTAAGTGGTTATTCAAGTCAAAATAAAGTAGTGACACTTCTGTACATTTTATTTTTATTTTAAAAATAATTTCCAAATTAACAGAAGATGAAATCAACATCTTCTGATCAATCAGAATTAACTTAACAGCACTGTGGTATAAATAAATGCAAATGATTGTGTGTTTCCTGTTCGCCTTTGAGGCACGAAGACTAAAGAAATACCTTAGCTAAAAATTAAATGTACAATTTCCCCATAAATGCAGTTGATCAGCCAAAACATTTATGCATGTTTTGCTGTATTGTTTGCTTTTGTAGTTTTGTACTTGAGCTATGAGGCTAATGTAGCTAGCAAGTAATAGAAGCTTATGGCTACCAGTTTAGCATTATGCAAATTGCCTCAACTAAGGTGGAGTTGAGTATCTCAATCAGAATAACCTGCTTTCCATCACTGTATGATACACATTTATAAAAATGGACAGCGGGATGTTAAACATTCACATCTTGAGTTTATAAGCTAGGGATTTTAGGTTTGTGATTCAGATGCTAATGTGGTTTTTTACTTATATATTTGTTTTTTTCCACAGAGCTAGTCTTATTTTATAGAGCTGCTTATGTTCAAATGGTGTTACTGAGCCAAATGTGTTCTGACAGATATGGTTTGCACCATGCTGAAAATGCTAGCTGTACACTTACATCTTACATTGTAGCTACGTTAGCCTCTGAAGATGCAAACATCAGACACCAAACATTGAATTACTGACTACATCTCATGGTACAATTGGAAAATATAAATTTTACTTTTGGCTGATCCATTCATTTAAACACACTGCCTCCTGACAGAGTTTACTTTAAAGGAAGTAAATCTAAGGAAGTATATTATTTCTTACAAACCAGTGGAAAACATAGGATCACATCTGTATTATAAATAAGCAAAAATTATAAGCTGACTGTAAAATGTGAAAATGTGTATAAAAAAAGGCAATGCAATATAAAAATAAAAAAAGGTCAAAACACTGTGATATTTTTCCATAGCATTTTTTTAACAGTACCATTAATCACTACCATTAGTCATTTTACTTCATGTACAGAGTGTTGCATATCTATTCACACCCCCTTCCCTCAAAACTTTCCACATTTTGAATCTAAGCAAAATAGCCCATAATATCAGTCAGAGAAGCAAACAAGAGGCCAAAGGTAACTATCATGATGCTACCACCACCATGCTTCAACGTGGGGAAGGCTTTCTTAAGGTACGTTCACACATGCAGCAACAAAGCGACCAGAGACAATTCATTTTCTATGAGAGCCGGCAACTTCCGGCAACATGAGCGACAGCGACCGTTGGTGACTAGATGCGGGCGTGTCTAGCGATGATTACTTATGCAACACACTGTAGCTGTAGCTAGTGTAAGACCTTTACTATTTATTACACAGGATTTGCAAATGCACATGAATTTTATCTTTATGATTGAAGGGACAACACATTTGACACAAAATACAACATTTTATTTCATAATAAATTCTCAATGGCACAGTACATAACCAAATATACATATACAGGAATAATCTTTAAATTATCTGCAGTTCTTTACGTTTCAGTTTACTCTGCAATTCTATTTTACAGACATTGAAACAAGGTTTAAAAGCAATAAATTATGTCAGTATCAAACTAAAACTCCTGAGCAGTAGCAGCGCTACTCCACACACACTCTCTGCTGAAATGCTCCAGAACACACTCCGCTCCAGACGGGTATACGCCACGTGCTTTAAGCTCTCACTACAGGTAAAGCGTGTCAGTGGATAGCACAGAACTGTACACTGTACAACGTTTTTTTCACTCACAGCCTATCACCTGAAAACGTTTCAGTTTCTCACACGTCAGAAAGTGCTTTTTTTGCTTGCTCTTTATAGAAATGAAAATCAAATCACACATTCACAAGTCACAATTATTTTTTTAACATTTGAACAAAGTAACGGAGTGCTGGAACTATATTTTTGGCATATGTACAATTCAAGTCAAGGGGATATAACTGAATAAAATAAAAGATTTTTGTCTTTATGAGAGTCTAGAGATAGAAATAAGGCATAATAAGTGGTGGGATATTTTCTTGGTATTTTCAGAGAGGGATCTCAGGCTTGAGCTCTGGAAAACACACACTCCCTCACTCAGACACACTCTCTGTTAGAGGTTAATGATGCTTAGCTAGCTAGCATGGCATACTAACATTAAATATTAGCTAATTTAGTTATTGTTAGATAACCAACATTAACCTCCAACGAATGTAGCAGTTCTTAGCTAGCTAAATAATTGCCAGTTAGGTAATTGTTTCTTAGAATTAGCATGAAGAGGTGCGCTTAGACGTTCTGCTGCAATATTAAAATTGTATTAGCACGTTTTATTAGCTTAAAAAATCTCTGTTAGCCCTTAATGTTGGTTAGCTAGCTAGCATAAGCATTGTACTAAATATTAGCTAATTTAGCTACTGTGAATTAACATTAACCTCTGGTGCAGCTATTCTTAGTTAGCCAGCTAACATTACCATGATTAAGCTATTGTTACCTAATATTAGCTAGCTAACTAACATTAACTGCTAGATAATTTAGCTACAGTTAACCACCATTAACCTCTGATTAGTGTAGCTAATTCCTTGCCAATTATCTAATTTATCTAATCTAATAATCTAATCTCCCTTAAAAATATCTCTGTCAGTGGTTAATCCCTGCTGAAAAATCCAGTTTGTTCAGACCAGCTGGATTTTTCAGTAAGGATGTTGATTAGCTAGCTAACATAAGCTAGCATAGCTGTTATTATCTAGCTAACCAATATTACCAGGTAGCTAACTTATCTACGATTAGCTGGCTAACCAAATAGGATTTCCTTTAAAAATCATGTGTTTATTTTCAGAATGATTTCGATTTAAATTTAACTTATAGATTTCATATTGATATTTTAGTGCTAGAAGAATAACCACCTGGGTGGAAATTTACAAGAAATGCATTTTCTTCTTTCACACTTGTGGTTGTTTATTTAAAAAAAATATTTATGCCATTAGAGCTGCAGAATTAACCGATTGGTGATTGGTGATCTGCTATTTAAATAGTTTTGCTAGACCTTTGAGTATATGATGTTCTGTGTATAATGACACATCAACTAAATAATTCACATTTAATAACCAAATTCTTTTATCTCTAACAAACAACTCAATCAGTTGTATTTAGGTTGTAGTTGGGTGAAGGAAGCTAATTATATTGAACTGAGGTAAAAAATTAATAGCACACATCCACAAAGATGGGCTGTAGGAAATGAGACAGGACATTTAGCTTAAGTTTTGAGGAAATATCGTTTGGACATGTTATTGCACTGGCAGATTTTGAATGCTACAACCCCTACAACTGCTCAAATCAGTGAGGCTGCCTTCATTTCTGAACATAGCAACTGGGAGAAAACAGTCTTACGTCCAACCATATTTATCAATCCATTAGTGATATACCAGAAAATTACGCTTAAAAAAACAAAACAAAACCCTAGTGCCCTAGTGTTTTGGCTATTCTTATTTTGCTAAATAAAAAATGATCCAAGGATAATATTTTATGAATATTGTCACATTAAGTTTGCAATGGATAGGTCAGTATCAGTAATATGGCTGATATTCAGGAGTAATTGAAATCTGTATAAACATACGAACAAAAGTTCTGAATGTTTAAATAATGTTTTGCAGTGTCTCGTGTACATATAACTATTATGGAGTATTAGTCATTGACTCATACAGTTGGCTTGGTCACAAACAGAAACTGGAAAGTTACTAATGCAAAAACTACAAGACGTTGAAGTTGAAAATCACTAAAGTAGCACATTTAAAAAAAAAAAAGCATATGTGGTGGCTGGGGAGAGTTCATCGCACGTTTGGAAAACATCCCAAAAAAAAAATATTATTATAAAAAATCTATGTTTTATAGCTGTCATGTCTTGTGCATGTTCTGCCAATAGTATACTTGAGCACCACTACTTCAAGAAACTATACATATATTTCACCAAAAACAACTTTAAAATGTTTTTAATTTCTTTTAAATTTAGGCTTTCTTCCTGCAAAGATCATGATTGGTTAAAACAGTCAACCTGTCTAATGACATCTAAAACCTTGCTAGCCAAGGAAATGTCACACTTTGATCAGATTTTTGAATAGCTACGTCCCATATCAAAAAGAGGTAAGCGGCTATTAAAATGTCCGTGATGCCAGAATCTTTCAAATGTTTTAATTTTGGTGGTAACTACATTTTAAAATGCTAGAAACTTACTTGCGATTTGAAAGATATTTCAGTTCAGGAAAGTTTTCAGAATTGTATAGTAAAATGTCAAAATTTCATCATGGAAAAGGTTTTCCCAGGCCACTACACATAGAGACTCTCATATTTGGCCAGTAGTGTATATACACCACAGACGTTGCTAAAAAAAAAACAAAAAACAACTGTATTTGCATTATGGCTTGCAATAGACTCAGCCGTAACTTTGCTATTGTTGTGTATCATTGTGTTTCATCATTTTGTATTACATATAAGCCATCACAATTAACATAGTTAAAACTAAAAAAAGAATGAAGCCACTGTCACCACAAGGAACACAACACATATCACATGCCTCTTCTCAAATTTTGATGTATCAAAAAAAAATGGTGGCACCGATTTATTATTATGCAAATTGTTTTGCACATTATCTGCTACCTGTGTGATGAGAAGCAGCTTTGACCACAAAGTGAACCTTTCGTAGGCTTGAACCAGTCTTGTTTGTGGCCTTCTCTTCCGTTAAGACTTGCTTTGGCATCTTGGCATTGCCCACTCTGCGTGTGTGTGTGTTTGTGTGCAGTTTATAAAGGTGTGTGTTGGAGAGCAGTTATGAAGGTGGTTGCGTTGCTTACAGCAGATGGTCCCTTCTCGCTTTGACAGAAAGTCTCTTGGCTCCAGTTAAGCTACACTGCCTAGAAATGAAAAGATAATAAAACTCCATGACAACAATGACGATGATGAACAAAAAAAAACAAAACTACATCCTGAGTTGCCAGTTTATTAGATATATCTACGTTTGAGCATTTTAAGATGCACGTACATCTATGATACAGGTCACATTGTAGATGTAACTGTAACTGACTGATACAAGGGAATTTTTTAAAAATAAATATATATAATGTGCTTCAAATGGGTCAAAATCAAACGAACAAACAATGTGCAATCAAAGCTAGAGGGATACATAAGGAGATATAATTTAGGTGGTGGAGCGTTCTCAGCACAGCAGTCTTTTTCCATGGATAGATTTTCCATGTAGAGGAGTCTGAGTAATTATACCTAGAAAGTGACCTGATAAACTGCAAACTAAGGACTGAGGCTGGTGTAAAATTACCAATATGGACGAAAAACGAACTGCCATGTAAACAGTGTTTGTCAAATCCATATTAGTTTAGACACAGCCTGAATGTATGGCTGTAAAGAATTACCTGCTCATTCTCTGTAGTCGCTCCTGTCTCTCTCAATGCCCCTGAAACAGAGAGGATACAGAATGCAGCTCAGACATTTCCCCAATCAAAGTTACCAAAAGAGTTCAATGAGCCCTCACCGGCCGCTTTACTCACTGTAGTCATGTGGTTCAGCTTGTCAAAAACGAAACTTCAGGTTTGACTTAGGTGAAATTTTACTTTTCCCGTCTGAGAAAGAAAAGGAGAACTAGATTTTAACGCAATCAACAGCTTTGAGTGTGTGCGTGTCTGTGTTTGTGTGTGTGTCTGTGTTTGTGTGCTGCATGGCGTGACATGCAAGTCCATGCCTGTGTGAGGGGAAATATGTGATTATATACTTTATCTTCACTTTCATTGCCAGTAAGACTGTGGCACATAATGAGTGGTGTTCTACAGTTCTGGTTCTCTACACTGAGGTTCGGGCTGAATGCAGTGAACGTGGCCGAATTTGGGTGACTGCTCTGGGGAAAAGCAACACACACCAGTACCCTGTAGCTGCCATTCTCATTTACTACACCACCCTCTGATGTAACCGCTAGAGCACTAATACAGCCTGTGGGCTCAGAGGATCTAATTAGACTGCTAGTCTATAGTCTGAAATAGACTTTCTTCTCAGAAAGTGTTTTGAATCTTGACTGTGCTGTGTATTGCATGTACTAATGTGGTCTGTTCTTAATCTGTTCAGTGCTTGTTTCATAGTACTACACTATTTTTTGTGCTGCTGATCTAACTATTCTTTGCTATATTATGTAATTTTTTATTGTGCTTTGCTGTAACATGCTATGGTAAAACTGTTATGACTTTCTGCTTTATAATGGTGCTGTGCTAAGCTATGTTTTTATAACTGTGTTGTGCTGCATTATACTGTTTTGTAGTACTCTTTGGTGACTGTGCTATGTTGTTTGTAACTGTGCTTTGTAACTGCTGTCTTGTTTTGTAACCGTGCTATGTAGTTTTATAATTGTGCAGTTTTACTTTGTAGCTGTTTTGTTTTGTAACTGTGCTGTGCTCTTTTGTAAATGCTCTCTTGTTTTGTAACCGTGTCTTGCATTGTAACTGTGCTGTGTAGTTGAATAACTGTGCAGTTTTTTTTTAGCTGTGTTGTGCAATTGTGCTGTGATGCGTTATAACAATGCAGTTTTATTTTCTAGATATGCTGCGTTGTGTAATTGTACCTTGTTTGGTAACTGTGCTGTGATGTTTTGTAGCTGTGTTGTGTTGTATTTTTAATGTGCTGTGTTGTTTTGTAACTGAACTGAGTTGTTTTGCCAGCTTCCTGTGCTGTAACAACTGTGCTCTGCTGTCCTTCAGTGTATTGTTTTGTAGTACTGTTTGGTGACTATGCTAAGTTGTTTTGTAACTGTGGTGTGTTTTTGGTAATTATCTTGTGTAGTTGTACAACTGCAGTTATATTTTGTAGCTGTACTGTACCATGTAATTTCATAGCATGCTATGCTAGTTGTTTTGTAACTGTGCTGTGTTGTTTTATAACTGTGCAAATTAATTTTGTAGCTGTGCTGTACCATGTCATTTTATAACATGTGCCTCTGTAATTGTGCTGTGTCTGGTAGCTGTGCTGTGTTGTGTAAATGCTTTGGTTGGTAACTGGGCTGTGTTGCTTTGTAACTGTACTGTGTTTGGTAACTGGGTTGTGTTGTTTAGTAACATTTCTATGTTTGATAACTGTGCATTGTTTGGTAACTGTGTTGTGTTGTTTTAAAATTGTGCAGTTTTATTTTATAGCTGTGCTGTGTTCTGTAATTGTGCTGTGTTTGGTAACTGTGCTGTGTTGCTATATAACTGCAGTTTTCTTTTGTAGCTGTGTTGTATTCTGTAATTGTTTTGTGTTTGGTAATTGTGATGTGTTGTTTATAACTGGGCTGTGTTTGGTAACTGCTGTATTTTGACACTGTACTGTGTTTGGTAACTGTGCTGTGTTGTTTTATAAGTGTGCAGATTGCTATGCTTTTAAGTAACTTTTCTGTGTTTGTTAACTGTGCATTGTTTGTTAACTGTGCTGTGTTGTTTTATGTCTGCGCAGTTTTATTTTTTAGCTGTGATGTGTTCTGTAACTGTGCTGTGTTGTTTTAAAACTGTGCAGGTTTATTTTGTAGCTGTGCTGTGTTCTGTAATTGTGCTGTCTTTTGTAACTGTGCTGTGTTTGGTAACTGTGCTGTGTTTTTTTTTATAACTATGCAGTTTTATTTTGTAGATTGTAGCTGTAACTGTACTGAGTTGTTTGGCCACCTTCCTGTGTTGTAATAATGTTGTGCAACTTTTTCAGTAACTGTACTCTGCTGTAAAATTTCTCTGCCTTTTTTGTGGTACTATGCTATACTCTACTGTGTGTCACTTCCTAACATGCTGTGCTGTGTTGTTCTGTAACTGCTGTGTTGCTTTGAAACTGCTGTGATGTTTTGTAAATATGCTGTGTTTTGTAACTGCTATTTTGTTTTTTAATGGTGCTGTGTTGTTTTCTTTGCAGTTTTATTTTTTTTAGCTGTGATGTGTACTGTAATCGTGCTGTGTTTGGTTACTGTGCTGTGTTGGTTTAAAACTGTGCAGTTTTATTTTGTAGCTGTGCTGTATTCTGTAATTGTGCTGTGTTTGGTAACTGTGCTGTTATATAACTGTGCAGTTTTATTTTGTAGCTGTGCTGTGTTCTGTAATTTTGCTGTGTTCGGTAATTGTGCTGTGTTGTTTTGTAACTGGGCTGTGTTTGGCAGCTGCTGTGTTTTGTAACTGTGCTGTGTTTGGTAACTGCTGTGTTGTTTTTATACTTATGCTATGTTGTTTGGTAATTATGCTGTGTTTGGTAACTGTGCTGTGTTGTTTTATAATGGTACTGTTTTGTAAATGTGCTGTGTTTTGTATTTGTGCTGATTTTGGCAGCTGTTCTTTGTTGTTTTGTAACTGGGCTGTGCTGTTTTTATAACTGTATAGCTTTATTTTTAGCTGTACCATGTTGTTTTGTAAATGTACTGAGATGTTTTGCCACCTACCTGAGCTGTAAAAATACTGCTGTAACAGCTCTGTGCCTTTTGTGATACTGTGCTATACCACATCATTTAATAACATGTTGTGCTGTGTTGCTTTGTATCTGTGCTATGCTTGGCAACTGCTGTGATGTTATGTAACTATGCTGTGTTTTTTGTAACTGTGTTGTGTTGTTTTGTAACTGCTGTGTTGCTTTGCAACTGCTGTGATGTTTTGTAACTATGCTTTGTTTTGTAACTGCTGTTTTGTTTTGTAATGGTGCTGTGTTGTTTTGTAACTGCTGTGATATTTTGTAACTGTGCTGTGTTGCTTTGCAAGTGCTATGATGTTTTGTAAATATGCTGTGTTTTGTAACTGCTGTGTTGTTTTATAATGGCACTGTGTTGTTTTGTAACTACACTGGGTTTTTTGTAATTATGTTGTGTTGTTTGGTAATTATGCTGTGTTTTGTAATTGTGCCATGTTTTGTAACTGTGTTGTACTGTTTAGTAACTGTGCAGTGTTGATTTGTAACTGCTGTATTTTGTACTGTGGTACTGTGTTCTTTTGTAAGTGTGCAGTGTTGTTTTGTAACTGTGATGTGTTTTCTTGTAACAGTGCTGCTTACTGCTGTGCTGTGTTCTATATATCATTGTGTAAATGTGTTTAATGTCTGACCATATCAAGCTCCTCCAGGCCATCTCCCTCTCCAGCTGTGCTGCTAAAGCTGCTGGTGCTAGAGGACGAGCGGGAGATGTTGCTTCGGCTGCTGCACTCCTTCAGCTTCACAAATGGCCTGCACAACACAGCACAGCCAGAGAGGAGGAGGAGGAACAAGCATAAATAGCAGAGAATTAGTCATTGTTTAGAGGAAGTGAAAACATTCATACACCTGTTAGGTCATACAGTAAAACCAAATGACCAAGTAACTGCAACACTGCAGACCTTTCCTTGTTTGGGCAGATCTCGGGTGAGCTTGGATTAGATGAAGTCTCCGACTTTACTTCCTGTGAGTGTGGAAATACATCTACTGTTTTGTGATCACTGTGAAAAAAAAGCATAATTTACAAAGTGGATTAGCAAATCATACATATTTCAGAAGAGCTTATTTGTTGTAAAATGAGCACTTTGATACTGCTGGACATGCAAAAGCAGCTTATGATGGCTTTTTTGCTGCTTTTTGCTATATTGAATTAATATAAGGTTGCTTTGCTACAGCATTTCTTTGAGTCATAATAATCCTCAGAAATATCATGTATGCGAGTGAGTGTGTGTTTGTAACCTGCGGGGTGGATGTCTCTCAGTAGGGCTCTCTGTGCTCGAGTGTAGCCTGGGAAACAGGCCTGAGCGTCGTTTTACTGGACTCTTCATAGGAGACTTGGCTGACAGAACTGGAGGCTACACACACAATCACACACAGGTCAGATACTAGTTCTAAGACAAGGTAATAGTGCAGAACGGAAAGAAGGTACTGCTTAATTTCATCCAATAATGCAGGGCTTCGTTTGCAAAAGGGGTGCAAACCCAGATCTTGAGTACAATGGGGTGCCCAGCTTAGACCCAGTGACTTTATTGGGGTGGCAAACTAGGATGGGGCAAAGTTCCATGTTAGCTAGCTAAATTCGTTCATTGCCATTGGACAATGACGAAATTAATTTTCAAATTTCCCTAGTGGGTGTTCCGGTATTATTCAAGTTAGCCTATCACAGTGTGATTTACCAAGCTTTACCTTCTTCATATGACACTGGTAACCACACCAACTAATAATATAGCTATGCCCATCATGCAAAGGGATGCTAAACTGCTGACAAGCCCTACAGATCAACTATGAAGTTTTCAATAACAAGAGTAGAAATATATATCTACTATATGAAATATATAACAATTTTCTGAAAATTAACATCCAAACCATCACAGAGGAGCAGGCAAAAAGATCTCTGATTCACATTTAAAATTATGATGGCTAAAACCTGCACATCAACTAGTGATTCTTGTAGATGACATTAATATAAAAATGCAGCATTGTTCTGACACTTTATGACACTTTTACTTTTATATTTATCATTTTAAATATTTATTCACTGCAGTGAGGTACTAATTGAAGAGTATTCTCTCTCACCGTAAAGGTACTCTTTGTGCACTCAGCACTGCTCTGTGGTAGCCCTCCTCCACTCATACTGGATGGTACACCTCCTCCTGCAGCTTTGTGTTTGTGAGAACCCACCATCGTCTCCATGGAGTGACTCCTCACCCGCATGGCCCTCTGAGAGATGAGACAGAGAAGAATGGGGAGAGAGAGAAAATAACATAAAATATGGATGGTTTTAGGACATGGCAGTATTTCTAATAAAAAATACATCAGAAATCAGTTGTGTCTCTCCTCCTGAAGAGAGAATTAGAAGTTTAAGAATCAGAATCAGAGTCTTGATGGTGAACTGGAGTGAGTGCATTAACTCCCTAAACTAATAGAAGTAGTGACCAGGATCACAACTTTGAAATAATAAATCTCAGAATTCTCAGATAATAACTAAACATTTTCACATAAAAAGTCAGGATTTCAACATAATTCTAAGTTTTGGCATCATAAGTCAGAATTGTTAGACGGTAAATCAAAATCTTGAGATAATCCAATAATACAATAAAGTCATAATTTTGAGTTAATAGGTCAGAAGCTTGAGACAAGTCAGTATTTTGTGATCAGAAGTCATAATTTTGAGATAAGTCAGATTTTTTAGAAAATAATTCATAATCTTGAGATTATAAATCAGAATTCACTATTTTAAAATAAAAAATAAAAATTGAAAAGTAATATTTTCAAAATTTTGAAATAAGTCAGAATTTTAAGATTAGTCTAAATTTTGAGATAAGTCACAATTTTGAAGTGGTAAGTCAGCATTTTGTGATAATAAGTCTAAATTCTGAGATAGTAAGCCACTATTCTAATGAAAAGGTCAAAATTTCAACAAAAGTCAAATTCAGACTTCTGAGATAAGACACATACATAAGTCAAAGTTGCTTGTAATATATTAAAGTGACCAGGAATCAGGCTATTGTCTAATACACACTTTTATGGGGGCACACACACACACACACACCTTCCCATTCAGTAAGAAAGAATACTAGCTGCCCATTTCTTTCTTTTTTTTTTTTTTTGTAACTCTTAACAGAACACATTACAGGACTCTTGTGTGTTTTAAAAATAGCAAGACCTCTGTAGCATTAACAAAGTGACTCTTGATGCACAGAAATGCCAAGGTCATGTCACTACCAAATACAGCCATCAGATGGAGCCATACACATTGACAAGCACCGCATGATGCATGATCAGGACGTAAAGTGGAACAGAAACAACACAATGTCCTCTGGTTATCAAATGACTTTATTTCCACCTCACTCTGTGTTTTTTAGTGACCACATTCTCACTTCACAATTATATCTGCATTACTTCCTTAACACTTCATGATACACTTGTGTTTGGTCCAATTATCTTTTGCAACAGTCAAACATAAGCATGAGTATGCACAAAGCCAAGCTCACAAACAACAGCAGCAATAAAACGGCATGTTTTGTGATGTGTATGTAGTGATGTAGGGTCAAGCAGCAGGCATCTGTGTCAGCTGGATGTGGTAGAAGACAGTGACGGCTGCTACGCAAATCAACACGGCGTGAGCAGTGTGGGATTGTGCAATACCCGACACACACCTGCACACTGCCTGCAAACAGCCACACACACATACACACGTACACAAAGTCACACAGTGTTGCTCTGCAGAGATTTCCTTTTGAGTTCCAGAATTTGCATTGCTTTGTGCACAATTTTACACTTTATGGTTGTTATGGTTGCCAGATTACACATGAATTATGTTGTTTTGTTCGGTTTACACATCTCAACAGAAAAGGTTTGCACCGACATCCACACTAAAATCTACAATTCTGTCTCAGTGCAGACCTTTTCTGTTGAGATACTGAATTAAACAATTCAGTTCAAGTAGTATGGTTTTGAATTCAATTTTCATTATAACATACATTAAAAAAAACTCTAAATCTTTCCAAATATATATATATATATATATATATATATATATATATATATATATATATATACATATATACCAACTTCCACCTCAAGTGGCAAAAAAGGATTAGAGGAAATTGTGAGAAGAACTGGCTAGCAGTTATCTATTATTATGAAATAGTACTACTCCCAGTCCCTGAGAAACTACAATTTTGCCTGCAGTGCATTATGGGATTTAATGAATGCACTGGATATTCTTCAGTATGCTAACTAATATGATTTGTAAAATGACAAAACTCCCAAAAAACTCCCAAAACTGCCATTTTTCCCTCTGGTTCTACGAAAGGTGGAGGGGAATTTGGTATAACTTGCTTATTGTTAGCCAATAAGCTCACAATATCCCTCAGGCCTCAAAATATATAGTTAAAGAATCAGTTTGTAATTTTTAGAGTCATCTATTGTGAGCTGTAGAGCATGACAAGCCTTCCACTTTCCTTCTCAACTGACTCTGTACAACCCCTCATTTTAAAGTGAAAAGTCCAGGGAAATAATCTGGCTAGGGGTGGAGCTTATTTCTGGACCAGAAAAATATAATTCATAGCCTTCAATGAATAAAATTATTATAAGTCCACAAACAAATGAGGTGTTTTGTTTTGCGTGACATGAGAGTTACACACATTACACACTACACCTTTAACATAATTTCAGCATTCTCTAGGTCTCTCTACTGAAAACATTTCTATACATTAGATGCTTGTTCTAGTGTATTAAGTCTGGCTCACCTTAAAGGACTCCAGCAGACCTCCATGGCCTCCGTTCTCCAGTTTGTCCTCCCCTGTGACCGGACCCACTCCCATCGTGGCCTGGGTCTGTCTGTGCAGCTCATCATGCAGATTATCCAGGAGCGCTGCTCGCGTCCTTCCCTGAAACACACACAAATACACACATACTCATCAGGGTAGTCTTATAATTATTATAATTAATGGCATACCTAATGAACGACCTGCTACTCTGGCTAGTTTTTTTTTTTTTTTTTAATTTATCAGCCAGTCAACATTTTCCCTGACCAAAATGTTAATGCAAACGTATTACAAAAATAACTGTCTTTATACCACAGTGTTGCTGAATTCTCGAATCAACTCCATCTTTGATTATTTTCCTTGATTTTGTTCCCCTTGAGCTCAATTTTTAATTCACCATCGTTTGTATTGAATCCATTTCTGCAACTAATTTCATATTGACATAGAATCTGTGTACAGTTTATAATAAAAAGCCCAGCGTCAGCAGATTCAGCAGCTAACACCTGCTAACATCTAATGACCCCACAGAAAAAGAAATCACATCTTACTATTAATATAATGAAAGCATCTGCTTGGTTTTTACTGCAGTTGCTTAAAAACATGCAGTGTTGTTCTCGCTCACCTCCAGCTTGGCAAACTTGTCAGACTTGTAGCAAGCGTTCTCGGCGTTGATCAGTTTTGTGAGCAGAAATTCACGGAACTCAGGACCCTGTGAAGTGAGGAAAAAAAAACAGCATGAGTATCATTCTCACCCTCCAGAAGCATGCAAAGGCACAGCATTTATTGCTCGATCACCTTTTTAAAAACGGCAGGATTTGGTAGAGGTGGGCCAAACGGCGGGACGTCTTCTCGAGCCGTAACAGAAACCTGGATCACGAATCAGAAACACAGGTTATCAGGAGTTTATCAGGGAGGGGGACAAATCTGGGACAAGCAGATTACCTTGTGGACAAGTAGGATTAATAGGTCTAATTAGTTACACAGTTGGCTTTTGACTATTTTCTCTACAGAATCCCTGAACAACAAGTTGTGAAAAAGTTGTGGAGAGGAAAAAAAAAGTTTAAGTGCTACTGTATGTCATTAGATCAATTTAATATCTCATTATTTTGACTTATACCACAGTGTGGCTGAATGCTTGGATCTGATTGGTCAGAAGGTATGCATTATTTTTGTATAACAGCACAGTAGTTCCAGCTGTACCATGAATGATAGGATTATATTAATGCGCTGGTTCTAATACATTATCGTTTCTATAGTAACAGCTCATACACAGGGACTTGTAAGGCGGACCCTCCATATAATCTATGAGTAATAACAAACAGGTTTAAAACCATTGTTGTTATTTAACAAAGTAAAATGTTTAATCGTTGATTTGATGAGTTTTTTGTTAAGAGTCATTTAGTAACTTTTATGGATGGAGACAGTCACAGTGCTTTGCAAAATGTTTCCCAGAAAGAAAGAGAGAGAGCGAGCGAGAGAGAGAGAGCGAGAGAGAGAATAATGAGAGAATGATGAGAGAAAAACTGTTTATTGTTTCTATAACGTAAGTGATAGCAGAAATGAACTTGTCTCTCAGATGTTCCACAACACTAAATCTAACTATAAACCATATAAATGGATGATGTGTCATGCATTAATAAATTAAACATTGTAATCATTGGCAAACCGCTGTGGTACAAGTGGAATAACACACACCAGTCCATGCTGTTATATGGAAATAATCCTCTTTGCATCACGCTGCATCAAACTACACTGGCTTTAATTGTTTTCGTATAACCATGTGTGTTATTCCTTTCTTAACAACTCATTATATAATATATTCAATAATATCTGGCAAATATTCAATAAGTCTTATTCATAGATTGTCAGGTGTTACGTTTTAAGTTGAAATAATAAGACAATATGTAAAAGTAACAAGACAATAACACATTTTATGTCATAATCATAAGACAAGAAGTCAGATTAATGACATAATATCTTGAAATAACAAGTTGGATTGAAATAGCGACAGATTATATCAAAATAGCACATCAGCTTTTTTTTCACAACTTGTGCTTCAGGGCTTTCATACCTGTGCACCGACCAGAGAAAGAATTTTTTATTTAATATGTATGTTTAAATGTAACAAGTTCTAGTTGCTTCATATGTTTTGATGTATGCTGCACTATACACATCAACCAATCATGCATTCTGGTCTTCAGTAGGAAATGTTTTTACTTTTTTATATTAAATTAACTTGTACAGGAAACATAGTTTTCATAATCAGGGATGTGGAATAGCAAGCAAAATACAGAAACCGGGAACCAGGAATTTGAGTATTCACTGATTTTCCTTAGATGATAACTAGCTCATCATAATTTGGGATTAAATTACGTTAACTTTTTAGGTTTCCAGGCAACCTAAACTTGAGACTGGGCAATCTTTCACCTGTCTGATGTTCCAGCTAATGAAATTATGATCTGTCCATCCCATTTTATCAGTTCAGTACCTTGTAGGTGGTGTGATCAGTACAGGGGTTTTCAGCCTGCACTAACACATAGGCATGGAGGAAGTTAGACGCGATCATGTCAGGTACAAATGGAGTGGGTTCTTCCTGGAAAACCGCAGCAACAATGTCGTTCCCGATGTGTCTCTTCCTCTGCAGCTGCAACATACAGTGTTAAATTCAGCACTGAAATTCTACAGCAGAACACGTCTATACTTCTCTAAAATGATGTTACACCAACTCTAATGTCTAGAGCAAGAATCTATTACACCATCGTGTTTCTTACATTATAAAGCTTTCTCAAGCAACTCCTGGAAAACAAACAAACAGAGCTCTCTGATTGGAGATTACGTGTCTACCTGCTGTACGTCTCCCTCTGTGAAGGGAAGTTTAGTCGATACGTGGAACATGATTTCTCTGTTTCGGAAAACAGTGTAGACTGACTGTGTTCCTGTTTGTCCATGAGACACGTCCAGACCACCACGGAACCTGAAGGCCAGAGCACCATACAGGAAATTATGCGACATATTACACATTTACACTGCCAGTCAAAAGTTTTTAAACATCTGGAGTGTCTTATGTTTTATTCCAGTTTATACCACAGAGCTGTTCAATTCTCAATTCTGATTGGTTAGAACTTGTTGATTAATTTTCTATAACAACAGCTCTGACAGTAGTGCAGCAACAAATCACAGGGTTATAATATTAATGCACTCGTTCTAGTATGTTATTGTTTCTAAAGTAACAACTTACACAGGGACTTGTATGGTGGACGATCTGTCCATGAAGACTAGCAATGAATAATAAAATTTGTCATTATCTAAATAATCTTCAATATGGTAAAATATTTTGTATAGAGATGTTCATTTGAAATCTAAAGAAGGAGTCTCCAGTGTTAGCACTTTGTAACATCAGTAAGTTTTCCGCCATGAGAAAGTCTTCTGAACAGAGGAGTTTGCAATTTCAGGTTTCTCAACATCATGACAAGATGCATTTTGTTTTGCTTTTTTGTGCCTTATTAACAATAAAGAGGCTGGTGAAGGAATGACTATTTAGCTGCTATAACACAAGTGAGAAATAACTTACAGTATTAAATGTAAATATGTAAGGAATAGTCAGATTTAATATTGTAACGTTGAAAAGACAAGTAAGTTCCTGTTCTCACCTACATAATAGCTGCGAAAAACAGTCATTTCCTCACCAGCATATCTCTCTCTCTCTCTCTCTCTCTCTCTCTCACTCTCTTTCAAAATGCAGCCTGTTATTTTAGCAAGAAACCGGAAATCATCAGCTCGTCTGTCCTGAAGACTTTGATGCTAAAACACATTCAAGCATCAAATTGCTGTGATATAAGTGCTATAAAACACTCTGACCTTTACAATTATTGGAAAATAATCAACTTTGGGGCTGTAACAGTAACTTCGCTTGGCCTCGGGCTGCATCACACCACTCAGTTGCTGATTATTTTTCTATAACAACACATCCCTAAGTGTTTTATTCTCTACTTAATCATTATTATTACCACAGACAAAACAAAATGATACAGAATAGCAATTAAATAAGGAAACCTAAGTCTTTGTGGAGTTATTTAACTGCTGTCTCTCAGATTCAAGTCAATTCAACTTTATTGATAGCGTTTATAATAATAGATGCTGTCCCAAAGCAGCTTTACAGAAATCCAAATGTAGATTTAGGTCCCTAATGATGAAGCCAGAGGCAACAGTGGTGAGGAAAAACTCCCTGAGCCAATAGGAGGAAACAGAATAATAGTTCTAGTAATGTATGTGCATGTATATTGCATAGTCATTAATTTGTGGATTTGTAAAAAAAAAAAAAAAAAAAATGGTGGATTTGGAAAAAAACAAACAAAAATCCCCATAATTTTCTGCTTACTTCCAAAGTCACCGATCAACCAAGACACGGTTGGTATCTGACATTTGCTTCTTTTGATTTGCACCAGAGCTAATATAATAATAATGATAACTAATGATTGTTATATGCATCACAATTTATTCTTGAGAGATTTTACATTGATGCACAAAATATTATAACCACTTTTATAAAGTTAAAACATATGCATGTTTTTGATTGAATTGAATTGAATTGACTGATAAAAGATAAACTCAAGATAAAAGACATTAGGTCTTTGGGTGGGAGATATGACACAAATACATCACAATATTTTAAAATACATAAATTTTTTTCTAATAATGTGCCAATAAGTAGATGTTTACAGAGGATTTTGGGCAAGACAGATTTTCATTAGCCTCATAGCTGAGCTAAAGAAGCAAAGGTTGTTTAGAGTAAGAAGTGTAATAGTTTGTGTGATTTTTCACTAAAATCTTTATTTATTTCGGTGTGTATGTGTTGCATTGCGATGTTGAGTTACCCTTTAAAATCCTGCAGCTCAATGTTGTCTCCCAACACACTGAGAAATTCGGCAAATGCCGGCGTCTCTTCGTTATTCCCAAATAACTCTTCTTCAGACGTCTGAGATACAAGGAGGGAAAAAAATGGAAGAAAGTGTGAAAAAGTGTAAAAACTCTAGTGTAGTGTTCCTGCATATTTTACCATCATTAATCTGAATATTTCTGAATAACATTCAATCTCACTCACCTGCCCAAACTTCTGATATATGACCCCGAACTTGAAGGTGTTATTGACTTCGTGCTCGTCGAAGCCGACTATCAGCTGAGAGGCCTGAGGGACGAGAAAAAGCAGACAGTGACTGAGAGACAGAGCCAGCAGGAAGACCATATGTGTGTGTCAGGACTCTTTATAATTCAAGAAGGGCTTCGTGTTGGCCACGTCTGAGAGACCAAATGGGGTCCAGAGATGATCCAGGCAATGCTGAAACATTCTCACACACATACAGAGAGAGAGAGAGAGAGAGAGAGAGAGAGAGAAAGAGACTGGGCCTGTGGGCATTAGAGAAGCAGATGGACTTTACAGCACCCCGGGGTACATATACATTAGCCCAGATGTCCTGAGTAGTGCAGGGTAGTGAGCACTGTAAACAGAGCAGAACCCCGTCCCCGTTATCCTCATGAAAAAAAGTCAGCAGGTAGAACTCCAGAAAGTTCTAGACTAAATTTAACACCCCTAAAATTACTCCTATCTAGCTAGCTAGCTGCTGTGGTGAATTTACTACAGACTTTACGAAGAACAATGTTGCTTTCTACAGTTTTTTTCCGCCCTGCATTATACTAGATGTAAATGACATCACATCATCCCACATATGTATTAGAATAAGCAATATGTCTGTCCATCCATCCATTTTCTGTACCGCATATCCTACACAGGTTCGCTGGGAGCCTGGAGCCTATCCCAGGGGATACACACACTCACTCACTACAGACAATTTAGAAATACCAATCAGCCTTCAGGACTGGGGGAGGAAACCGGAGAACCTGGAGGAAACCCCTGAAGCACGACGAGAACATGCAAACTCCACGCACACAGGGTGGGGGTGGGAATTGACCCCCACAAACCTGGAGGGGGCGAGGCAAACATGCTAACCACTAAGCCACTATAAGCAATATGTATAATTGTTAATTTATTAATTTCATTCATTCATCACTGAGCATGAGTGAATGGGACCCTGAAAGGGACACCAGTCCATCACATGTCACCATGAACATGCACATTCACACACTCATTCACACCTGGAGCAATTTAGCATATCTACATCCTGGCATGTTGTTGGGAGGTGGAAGGAAACCTGAGAACGCAGCAGAAACCAAAACGGACACAGAGAGAACACAGGAAACTCCACACAGACAGAAACATGAGCTCAGGGTCGAGTTGAGAACCCTGCAGCTCTGAGGTGGTACACCACTGTGCCACACATTTTTATTTTTAATCAAAATATATTTAAGCTGGAAATATCAGTTGAATGTGTTAATTCATTTTCTACATTCAGTTCTTCCCATTTTTATGAAGGGTGCTAATAGTTATGGAAATAACAGAAACTAAACTAAACTAGAATTTCAGATCTGAAAACATGAGAATAGATTTTCGGTGACACACTCACCCTCGGGTAAAGGACGGGATTAAACTTCAGACCTGTGACATCATCACAAAGCAGCTGCAACACAGCATAGGCAATAATTAGGCACATATACAGTTGTATGCAAAAGTTTGGGCACCCCTGGCCCAAATATTTGTTGAATACAACCTATACATCATGGCTTCAGTAAAGTTGACAGATGATACACACCTTGGCTATCTGAGGAACACTGGGCAGCTGGTGCAGTCCCTCCAGTGGAATCCTGTCATGAAGTGTTTTTGTCTTTGACCTGAAAGATTACAAAATAAAGACATAAATGTTCTGTAACACTTTATGTAAAGGCAGTGTTAATTTTTCCAATTAACCTCCCAATTCAGTTCAATTTTATTTGTATAGTGGATAGATTTAGATCCCTAATGAACAAGCCAGAGGTGACAGTGGAGTGAAGTCCTGGGATGCACACAGGACACTCTTTATGATTACAGCAGTAGTTCTTATGGACAGACCTACAGGATCCAGGTGAGATTATCCACTGACGCAAGGGGGAGACATGGGTAACTGTTTTTGGGAAGTGTAAATCTACAGGGTGTCTATGTGGGACCCTCTACAGCAGCAGACTTTGAGCATCAGAATGAATAAAGAAGAGCCGCAGGGCTTGTGACTCTGACATAATAAAAATACGACGAGCTGCAAAGTCAATTGTCATGACATTCAAACATACGTTATAACAAAATTTGACATCAAAATTGTCATTCGTCTATGACAGCTGACACCTATTTATGTCAGTTGTCACAAAGGGCTTATGTAACCCTAAGAACACCACCCTTAAACCCAGTAATTATGGCTTTGTACAGTTACAGACAGACTCTATAATTACAGAATCAACCAGTCAGTCTTTTCCTGTAGGTATTTCCCCTACTGTAGCTCATAAAAAAAAAAATAATAAAAAATAACATCTACAGTTTTCACGCTTCTAAATAGGACTCAGTGATTTGCTATTATATGACCTGCCATAATCAAAAAGCTCATAAACCATCATTCTTTACATCAAGAAGATCGAAACAGAAGCACAAGCAGTGCAGAAGGACGCGCAAGGAATATATAATTATATATTTTATATATAACATTTCCAATTCTTATCAAGCATTTAAACCCAAATTTCTCATTATTGATTCATCTGTCTACTTAATTATGAGTTTGATTACTGCAGAAACTGAATATAACCTAAATAACTGTAGAGAAATATCCATTTTTAATGTGAATTAATGATCAGAAATTGTTCATGTTCTCAAAAAATCTATCATGGCCTGTTTATCAAAGGGTTAAATGTGCCATTTGGGGTACATTTTGTTAGACAGCAGTGAGAGAGTTAACTTCAGATTAAAATGCAAATGAATATGGCTTGTGGTGAAGACTAATTGTTGACTGGATGTCCAGCGTAACAATGAAATCTTGTGAAGTATAAAGGGACAGAGAGACAGGAAGTGACTCACTGAAGCTTGCGGTTGATCTATTTACATTCAATACTGAGAGGACAAAGCTATTTTCACACTCATTATTGGGATAAATTTAAAGGCAATGTCTGGGCTTTGTCTCAGTCACACATTCAACCTTTAAACAGATTTTAGCAGGATTTATGCTGTAAAAGTCTCCTTAGACAGAATATGACATGTAAAAAAGCAATGAAGTTTATGAAATTTGAGTTTATTGCTAGAATTTTCTAGATGGCTTTCTTGGAGTCTCTGATTGAGCAATAAATAACTGCATCCTGTAAATGTACTGTGGCATTTATATGACTAAATTTCATCCTCGTTTCACTTCTCTAATTCTGACTCAATTTCCAGACGTTTCTTCAGTTCTGCTTTTTTGTCAAAGTTTTTTTTTCCTCTTGTTGTCACTTCACTGTCCAAATGTTTTAAATTAACTACTTCAAATGTGTCTTTTCCAGCAATGTTTCCGCTTCTGTTCAGACATGAGCTGTCCTGGAAATTATACTACGTCTCGTCCAGGTAGACTGATATGCCGTCATTCCTGGCATGTGTTCACACCTAACACTGTCCTGCTTAATTCCGTTAAATGTTTGTAAGTGCAAATATACAGTTCATGTGATGACGTGTTCACAAAAGGATGTAGGTTAGTGTGTGTGTGTGTGTGTGTGTGTGTGTGTGTATGTATGTGTATTATACCTGAGCATAATACGAAGGAATTCCTGACCTTCAGCCTCCTCATGCTTTAAAGACATAATGAGGTTTCCCAAACTACTGCCTGTGCAATAATAGTTCATGTGCTCCTGAACGAGAGAGAGAGAGAGAGAGAGATGCTTCAATTTTACAGGCTTCATTTCATTTCCTGAATTCCTCACCAGCTTCCTCCATATCCTCTTCACTCAGAGACATGAGGAGAAAATGGTTCATTTTCTGAACTGCTGATTTCACATCCAGCTCAGCGCAATGTAAGTGTCATTTTCTCGTATTTCTATCAAGCTCTCTGTGAGACGTAAATGCTACGAGTAGAAAACTGCTTCAGAAAGAGAGGTTTTATACTGCAACAAGGAAAAAATGTCTTTTCAAAAATGGCATTACAGATGTACTCTTGACACACAGACTTGTTGACCTTTTAGACCTCAGACTACTTGAGAAATGAAAAAGGTTCATTGGTAAAATGCTTAAATTACCTTTAAACGTGTATATGCTGAGGAATAAATTGTTTAAATGATGCTCTGAAACTACTAAAATGGCCTGTGAGCATTTCTATACCTTTATGTACTAAGGAGTGCAAGGATTTATGAATATGCATCAGTATGCAAATTGGAAATGGGTCCCTTAAATCCCACAGGCATTTTTATGCTAAGCTATTAGCTATGGCATGTGTGAACCTCAGACTGGTTAGGAAGCAGCAACAACAAGAAACATAACAAAAGACTACTTGTATGTCTGTACTGTAATGTACAGTAGGTATTGTAAGCACATAGCTAGCCGGCTTGTTAGGTGTTGCATTTGTCACAGGTAGACCCAAATACAAAAAAAAAAAAAAAAAAAAAAGGACTCTGTATTAATATTGTGATGATATGGAATGTTGTTTGGGTCACATAATGCTAATTGCTCATTATGTAAGGAATAATCCATATAGGGGAGCGCTTTTATAAGAAAATAATCAACGACAGGGTGGAGTGACACAGCCGAACGTATATAGAGTTACCACCACAATGATTTTTTTTTCTTTTATAGCAACCATGCCCCAAAGTGTTTTATTCCTCTTACAACACAGAGACTGACAATTTATTATTTATTACAGATTTTGCACCGTATTTGTTTTTATTCGCTTATATTTGTCTCGTTTTCTCTCAAAATGCAGCTTGTCATATCATATCACAAAACCCTGACACTGGAGACTCCTTCCATAAATGCTAAATAAATGTCTCCTGTGTACCATATGAACAATGACACCTTTTAAAAGTCTGTTTATGTGGAATGTCTGCCATATCCTGAGCTAACAGAGAGATTTATAAACATTTAGTATGGTTGATGTACAGTGCTGTTCCAGGTTTATGTTATTTCTCAGGACTTAGCTGAGAGATGTTGTGATGCATGTCGTAAAAGATAGTCATGCGAGTTTAATTAGATTTACACTCACTCTTCCGAGAAAGTGTTTGCGGTACGCTCGTGCTGTGCTGTTGCTCTCCAGCCTGTATCCAAAGCCTCCTCCTCCTCCTTCTCCCCCAGGTCCCATGCCTTCAGTGTCCTCTTCCTCACAGAAGCTACTGTCTGAGGATGTCGGGGTGCCCAGAGGAGCCTCTGCATCCTCGATCCAGTAACCTCCGAACTGGGGCAGGATCACTTGAGGGTAAGGTCCTCCCTTTTCCAGCACCTAGAGAAACAACAGGAGGATGGTGATAATGAGAGCGTGGAAATGAAATCCGTATGAAACCTTGGTGATGTTGTTATTACTCACGTCTTCTATCCGGGGGTACGGGATGTAGTCATCCTGTTAGGAAGAAAGAAAAAGTTTAAAAAAAACATTGACAAAGAAAAATCAAGTGTCAACATGTAAATCAACATGATTTAGCTCTAGATTTTAAATTTTGGTTGGCCCCACATGTGAAAATCCACTGAAAGATGCTCTGTCTACCTCTATATTTGTAACCCAACTTACTTATGGAAAAACAACATTACTGCTAAATTGTACATTTCATACATACATTTCATCATAATCTCTTCCCTCGACTGATCTTATGTTTTCTTAACATTGAAGTGTCTAAGTATGTTACTGGCAGAAAAAGTCAATTTTGGCCGTTCTCAGGAATTCAGCCACAGCGAGATCTGACAGGTTTTCACTGACTGCCACACAATTTTCTGAGTTAAATAAGACATAATTTATTAAGATATCAATTTTAGATCATTATATTCCCTGCCATTAATAATTATATAACTTAAAGTGGTTCCTCTACAATTACATTCCTCTAAATGTACAGCTACACGTACAAGAGAGTGCCACCTATGCGACAAGCTGTATCTCATATTCCCAGTTAATAGCATTATTTCTGAGAGTGTATTATCATCCAGAGACCAGACAGCATTCCCTATAACAAAAAAAACCCCAAAACAGACCAACAAAACTAAGCATTTTACCATGCACTACTAATGGAGCATGAACAGCAGTCAGTTTGTGCTTGCACTGTGCTCTTCTTTGACATTTCAGTCTGTTCTAGCACAGCTTTCGCTCTTGACCTTTATCACGTCGGGATGTAGAAGATATTCAGTGGAGATATTTAATTTGAAGGTAACCAGAGGCCAGGACCTTGTTTCTTCTCTAATGCTTTACTGAGTAAATGACTAGCAGCAACAGAAAAAAAGCACTGAAGTGAGCACAGGAGAGACACACATGCACATGCACGTAGAGATACATAGAGATACAGATACACACACAAACACACACACTCTCTCCACACCTTGTGCTTCTTAGTTTCCTCATATTTAGGAAGCTGTAGTGATCCACGTTTGCGTTAGAAAATGAAAAGGGAAAAGGTGTTAACCAGAAACCACAAGTCAATACAAGAACAGTGTGCTAATTCCACACATCACACATGCATTTCAGTCAGTGACAGTCAGTGTAAGATATAAGAAATATATAAGAGTATAAGGTATAAGAAAAGTCCTGAGAATTATACTTAAAAGAAAGCATGTGCCAAAATCTTACTCAATTAAAAGTTTACATTAATCTCATGTGTTCATGTGAAAAATAATTTTTATTACTTATTTAACACTGGTAGAAGATGATTTTCATTTTAAAACAGCTACACCATTTTGATGGTCATATGCATGACTAACACTACATACAGTAGTTTGTAACTAAAATATCCTGCAAATCCTGCAAATATTTACCATTAGCAAGAATTTAATTTCTTGCCTAGCCAGTTTATGTTAGCTACTGGAATCGATGCTAGTTTAACCTGACATTAGCAAAGAAATCACATTAACTTTGTTATATATAGCCAGTTAACATTAGCAAATTGGCTAAACTTACCCCAACATACTTTTTAGATTAGATTATGGCTTCTACAGTGGTAAAGGAGACACCTCTTTTTATATGAGTGTTTGCTTACTTCAGCGTAATGAAACATTTTACTGAGGTAGGGCCAGGGGCCCTCATCCTCAGGTTCCACACTGCAGACTGGTGGCTTATATATCTTCAGTCACCCATGAATAGCTATAACTGAAATGCTTGGATGCTGAACTGAAATAACTGGAGTTTTATATTTGGTTGGAAATCTAATTGAGTAAGAGTACAAGTATTCAATTTCAATAATACTCAAGTAAAATATAAATACAGCAAAATAATACTTAAGTATAAAAATGAAGTACTCAAGTGGTTTCCACCCCTGGTCGAGATATTAGTTGGGAAAGATAAAATCTTATTTAGTGTTCCAAGTCCATAATGCTTTATTGAAAAAAGGTAAACAGAAAAGTTGTAACCCTTTCATTCAAAAAAAAAAAAAAAAAAAACACTAAACTTACAGTTCTGTATCTGTCATTTTGTGACAACGTGCGCTTATCTTTGTACCTGTTTAAACTATTATGCATTTATTTTTGTACCTTTTTTCTGGAAAAAAAACCCTCAATTATAAGGTTCTACACAGAACTGTTAACTGTTAACTAAACAACCCTTGAGGCAGAATATTTTCTTTTCTACCAGTGAAGTAAACTCCTGGAATCTACAACCCTGAAGAATTTAGTTCAAACAAACCTGGACCTGATATGCAGATGCTTAGATGGCTGTGATTAAATAAAGAAGCAGTTGTGTTAGTTTAGGACTGGGAGTAAGTTCTGCAGGCTTGAAGATATCCAGCAGTGGGGTTGAGGGTCCACAGCTCAGGAGATAATACAAGATAATGGTGGGAGTCATCTTCATAAGTGTCTGTTCTAATGCAGCTTATACAAAGCTGCCAAATTTCAGTCTGTGGCCATAGTACAGACACAGCAGGAGTCTGTACTACATGTACCATACCCTCTGAGCTTCTGTGCACAATCATATGCAAGTATATGTTATTTATATAGCATAATATAACTATATAGGACACTAAAAATATAGTTATTTATATAGCATAATGTAACTATATAGGACACTAAAATAATAGTGCTTCAATTTATGTTAGTTAGCTAGAAAAAGTGTTAGGGAAGTTAACATGATCATTAGGGGATGTATTTTTTACTTTCTATGCATCTCTCTCTCTCTCTCTCTACTGCATGTTTAGGAGTTCCTGGATGAGAGCAAGATCCGACACTGGGATTAGCAGGTCGGGAATAACATCATCATCTTAGGTAAATATAAAAGAGAGACAGTGTGTGACAATGGTGGCACATTTGGGCCCATCATGCCAGTCCTGTTAACAGCTTTCATATATCCCAGCTTCGGTCTTTGCTCCATGCATGAATTTGAACTTTGTATAATTCAACATGACGCTAGCTTTCTGGATTGTGTATATACGTGCTATGCTTGCCTATACTTGAACATTTCATCATCTTCTTTGTACCTGTTGATATCAGACAGGATAGTTGCCAGGACACTGTAGGAGTGCCTTTTCTTTAGAAAATCATTCTGTTTTCTCTTGTTTTTGGTTTAGTGAGGAGGAAAGAGAAGAATTTTGGTTTGTGCTTCTTTGTAAAGGGGAAGGTCATTTTAAAACTCTGAGCAAACCTTTGTTTATTATTTTGCCGTTAATCACCTTGATGTTAATTCTCTGGCAGATATCTTTAATATCTAATAGTATGGTATGTTTCATTAAGAACCAAGAAATTAGTAGTATTGATCAGCTTCTTCTTCTCCAATCATTCAACTTTGACTTTCATTTAGTTTTTCATTTTCCTCCTCTTACTGAACACGTCTATATTACATGCAAGTATGATGGCAGACAGCTACACGAACCTCCCGCATACAACACCCAGACACACAGATGTAGAAGCATTAACCTGACCATATCACCCACTTGCAGTGCTGTCTTAACATGTCTACCCTGGCAGTTTTCACTTCTGAACATAAATGACTGTTTTGTGTTCTTAAAAAAATTCATGAATCATTCACAGAGATAAATGCCAGGAAAATTCCCTCTATTCATTAAAAGAACCTCTGATGTCTGATGAAACTCCTTCAACATAATAAATGCCCAGACACCTGAAATTACTAGTACTAGACATTAAAGCCTGGTTTATGCTTCATCAGAACATCTGAAGTGCTTCTGAGAATGGCCTGAAATGAACTCCTAAAAGCCTGGATTATTTATTACTTTTTTACAGTAGGAACAGTAAAAAACAGTTGTTTTATACTTGCATCAGACAAGACATTGTCTTTTTCAACCTGCCTCCCTCTTTACCACCTTCGGAAAAAGCATAAACCAGCCATAAAACAAACTGGGTGGCTGCAAACCTTCACAGAATCCTCCCAGCTTTTAATTTCAAAGAGCTCAGGCTCTTCGATCGTCTACTCAAGAGATGTTTGCCATTGAGCATCCGCATCTGGTCGATATGTTCATCATATGGTACACAGGACAGGATAGCAAGCCTTGCTGATCTCCTCTATGAAAGGAGTGTTCTGCATATCGATCTGGTGTTCTTTCACTACTGGCTAACATGCCCTTTTCCCCCCTCTGGCATACACAGCCGTGTCTGGTAGTGTTGTGTCAGGTCAATGAGTCATCCTTGTTCATGAGCTAAAAAACTGATTTCCAGATCACACCACTAACTAAACACCCACCACAGAGAAATGTACTAGACGGATCAATGGAGCTTTGAAAGAGCTAGTATATTCAGGCTTCCTATGCCATCATTCAATCAGGGTGGTATGGATAGCCTCCCCACTGCTTGCTCAGCTGGATATACCACTTCAACTCTGCCGGCTTTCGAGGACAAAATTGGTCACCTCTTTTCAAAATGACAGGCTTCATGTACACACTTGAGCTAAAAGTCAAGTAAAGCAGAGAAGCCACGTGAAGTGCATGTTGTAGAAGCTTTATCATGTCACAAATTAACCTAATTAACTTGAAGAAATCAACACAATCTCACCTGCATCCTCTCCAGCATGTCGAAGAACTCGGCAGACTGAAAGCGAAAAACAAAGAGGCATTAGAATATGCAAAACATATACACAAATGCATTTCCTGTTAATGTTTGCGACACAGGAGTTTGGGAATGAGAAAGAGCCTTGTGGGAAAATGAGCTTATGAAGCAGTGGCAGATCGAGACAATTTTACATGGGTTGGCAAAGAGTTTTGGCAGGGAGTTCATTCATGCACTTGTATGATTTTTTTAAAATGTTTATATTGTAGTCATGCTTTTGTTGTTGTGTTTGCACCAGTTTCTGTATATCTAAGGCAAATTTATGTGTTAGGTAATGCTCTTATTACAAAAACAATTCACATGACTCAAATTGTAACACCTCCTAGATCCACCCTTATATTGAAGTGATTCTGGACCTCTACCATCTCTTACACTAATATTATCACATAATTCTACCTCCCCTCTCCCCCACCACGGAATAGATCCACCCATAAAATGAAGTGATTCTGGACCCCCTACCACTGCATAGATCTGTCCGCATGATCACAGTATTCTGGACTCTTTACTAGACCCCCTGCCACACTATTGATCTTCTCCTTCTTTGAAATCATTGTAAACCCCATCATCAACCAGTAGATTCACCCCTATTAATAGAGTGATTCTGGACTCCGTACAACCCTATAGATCTGTCCCCTAATGATGTAATTCTAGACCACCTACCATCCTGTGGATCCACTCCATAAGAGATTTGTTCTATTATGAAGTGACTCTCAACCCCCTACTAGCACACAGATATGGCCCTATTACAAAACCCCTACCATCCCATATATCTCCCATTAAGAATTGATTCTGGACCCTTACAACCCCACAGATCACATGTTAAGAATCGACTCTAGACTCATACCACCAAAGGTCCGCCCTTATTATGAAGAAAATATTCATACTTAGTTTATGTTATATATTTTGGCCAGATAGCCTTTAAGAATGCCTTTGACAAAAGAAGAATGTATTGAAATCATTCTCATAGCTGGATCGAGAAGGTCACAATGGACTCTAACAGGAAACATGGCACGCACATCACACACGACACTGTTGCCAAATATTAACAAATTAAAAAAGACTGGAAGTGTTGTGGACCAACCGAGAAGTGAAAGTCCACGAACATCCACTGATGAAGGCACAACCAACGTGGTGCTGGCATACATAGTCACCAATGTATGGAGACTTTGGGGACACCCTGTATTTCAACTACTATTATGAAATGATTTTTGACTCTTATCACTCCAAAAATTCCCTTATTATCTGGACCCCTGCCATCCCATAGATCCAACCCATTTATAAAGTGATTCTAGACTCCTACCACCCCATATATTCCCATTACGAACTGATTCTGGACTCGTACCACCCCAAAGGTCCACCCCTATTATAAAGTATTTCTGGACTCCTACTTGCACCTTAAGCCACCTCATTAGGAAGTGATTCTGGAAGCTCTACCCCTCCATTGATCTGCCCCATCCTACCACAACACTGGTGTACCTCAATTATGAAGTGATTCTAGACCACTACTTCCACATACACACATCAAGCCATATTCTACAGTGATTCTCAAACCCTTACCATACCACAAGAATTGATTCTGGACTCCATATATCACTTCATATATCTGCCTTTATTAGGAAGTGATTCTGGACCCTCTATTACCATATAGATCCACCCCATTATAAGTTGATTCTGGAATCTGGAATAAATGCAGTTGGCTCATTTCCATGATGACCAATTGGTCATTAGTAACCATAGCATCCTCGTGTTATCAGTCACATGTGTTCACGCATCATAGATATGACTAAAAAGGCAGCTGATTTTGTTGTCATTTCTTAAAGAAGCAAGCAAAAGTGATGGGGCATTACAAGATGCTAAAAAAAAGCAAGTGAGGTGTCATTTCTATTTCTGAAACCTGTTTGCACATCACTCACAAAATTCAACTCTGTGCCACAGATGTGCGTAAAACATAGAAAATGTGCTGTTGACTCATCCAGTCCTCCCATGGCATCACTGAAATGTTATGACTGTAATCCCTCATGGTATCCTACTCATCATACCTACACTATTAGCTCTATATGATGGCATTACTGCATGACAGTACTGTATTACCTGACGTGCTTGGAGCACTGTAGTGTCTATAGTTGGACCTTTTGCCTCACCTCTCCCTTGGTGTTCTGGTACCTCATGTTTCACAAATTAAGCACTGTCTAGACCTCTTGCTATCACATAGTTCTGCCTCTAAACTCCTACCATCCTTATGAAGTGATCCTGGACCCCCTACCACCTTGTAGATGTGTTCTTTAATGAAGTGATTCTAGATCCACTATTACCACATAGGTCTGCCACTATCAAGTTAAACCAGGATGTTACACGAACTTCATTATCAGCAGAGCTTTTAGAGGTCTTCCATTGCTTTTGTTGACTTTGCAATTGAGAAGACACTCAGCAGGCAGACAAAAAGACATGTAGTTGTTCTAGAAAATGCTCCCAGCCTTGCAAACAAGCACAGATATTAAATCTGTATCATGTGCACTCCCTGGTTAGGGTAACACTTTTCCCCGGCCTGCATTGTATATACAAGGCATGCAGTGCTTTGCATGGGAAATGTAGTATAAATAACAAAAAGTGGACAATTAACAAAGAACTGATGAAAATAAAAGCTCATATGACAGCATGATGATGTCCTTAATCCACTGAGTAAGAAAGTGTGGCCAAGCAGCTCTCATATGAATACCACTTAAATGGAGTCACTAGTGTGGCTCCAAAGAACATAAAACTAATTTGTTGAAAAGAATCTTGGGAAATCCAATGCTGTCTTACCATGAAGAAAATTCTAAACAGCCCAAGACTCCCATGACAATATTACAGTAGAAATGTTCTTGGGTTCTTAAAGATGCTCATACAAACATTAAAAAAATCCAACTGGTGTCAGGGGTTGTGAGGAGGTGAAGGGGAAAACATGTCACCTGGTTAATAATTAATTCCTTCCAGCTTACTAAGTCAACGAATCAAGACCTGCAAGAAACCGTGGTTGCTTGAATAACCTTGGAGATTTTATCCAACTAGCCTAACTCAGAGAATCAGGATCAAAAAAGGGGCAGATATTAAACACTCCTCATTTCAGACACTCAGAAAGACTGAGAAACAATAGCATTAATGTTACATAGAGATCTACGTTCCAAGTCTCCTTATCTCCACATGCACCCTGTGGACTCTGCGGCTGTTCCACAGCTGATTAATGACACTTACACTGAGGGACTTACTGCAGTGATGCCGAAAAACACACAACAAACTTTTGTTGCTATGCAGACTGCATACAGAATTACATAAAGCTATTGTATTTTATCCAATTCTATCATCATATATCTGTATGCAGTCTGCATACAATTCTATTATCATATATCTGTATGCAGACTGCATACAGATATATAATAATAGAACTGGATATAATACAATAGCTTTATGTAATTACAGAATAATTAGATTAGTATGATTTAGTAATATGATAATAATAACAAGAAGAAATAATAATAATAATGAGCTATAGCTTACAAAATAATGATAATTTCTATCCATGTGTGTGCTAAGTTGCTCCAAAAGACAACATATGTGTCTACTAGCAACAGAGCGTAATGATTGTGAATGCCACAGTGATTGTGAACATCTACTGCCATGGGTTTCAATTAAAATGTCCTGAGTAACCTTTCTGAGTGGAAAATATTTATATACATATAAAAGCAGCATGTAGCAATACACTGAACCAGATCATACATGTCTATAAGTGATGTACTGAAATGAAAATTCTTGGCTGACATCAAAACATCCAAAAACATTCAGGGCACATAGTACCATAAACTGCTGAAACTGGATCAAGTGCTAATTTATAATGGTTTACCCAATATTGGCAAATAAATAAGGAAAAATATCACACAAGT
This sequence comes from Pangasianodon hypophthalmus, assembly GCF_027358585.1. Classification (NCBI taxonomy): domain Eukaryota; kingdom Metazoa; phylum Chordata; class Actinopteri; order Siluriformes; family Pangasiidae; genus Pangasianodon; species Pangasianodon hypophthalmus. The sequence goes on along the minus strand of NC_069723.1, from coordinate 21,572,536 downwards.
TTTTCGTCAAATCCCTCAATCAGATCATAATAGAACTCCAAAAGAGTGCTTTATTAAATGCGAATGCACTTGTTTGGTGAAGTAGTAACTGTAAGACTGCAATTTACTGTACTGAATTGTCTTACAGTCGATGTTAGTCAGTGTTAGCATCAACTAAAACACAAATGTATGTAGTGTGTTCACAATCAGCTTCTTCCAATGACATCTTGAGTTTTTTTTTCCAATAAAACAAACAACTTTCAGTTCAATTACACCTATTTCTTACTTAATCTTTCTAATTCTAGAGTATACAGTAGTATCATGTAGTTTTCATTTTTAGCCATACTCTATAACTCTATATTCTATATTAAATGAAGTATACAGAGTACAAAACGTATGTACATTAAACAAATAAAATAAAACTTAATATGTATGATAAAGCACAACCAGTAAAACAGTCTGTGTTGGTACAATGGCATATTAATGACTACTAAAAATACTACCTAATAAAGTAATAAAATAGTTCTGTCTCCGGGATTTAAGATAACGTTACCTGAGCCATACTAAGAGCTTCTGTAGTTCATGTCAGGGCTTGAGATGTGGAGCATTTATTACACTGCCTGTATTTACACCGTCTTCAAGCGTAGGCTGAGTTCCTCAGCGGTAAATAGCCATGAGGAACAAATACACACGCACACACACACACACACACACACGCGTGCACACACACACACACGCTTACACTGAACTGCCTCCCACATGAGGGAGTCTGAGAGTGGGTTAAGTTTTTCTATTGCCCTGTGGTGTATTACATAACGCAGTCAGTCGCGAAGGTAGCATTTCTGCACCATGACAACGCTGTTATTGGTAAATGCTTACAATGCTGCTGATACAGTGTAATGAATTTTGCTCAAATAACCTCTCTCGTGTGCTCTCGTGCAGGAGCTTTCTTTCCTCTAAAGCATAATTAAAGCTATAAATAAGCCAATTCATTAGATGTTCCTTTGTGATTCAACTTCTAACTTCCCAGCTACTGATATACACACACACACACACATTCTCTAACCGCTAAACCACTTCACATGAAGTTCACCTTTCGGTTACACACACACAAATACACACTGTCTTTTTCTGGCATGTTGAAGATTACGGATTGTTTCATACCTCCCTGTCGGAGCCGGCCATGTGCTGTTCTTTAGCAGACCCACACACACACACACATACACACAAAGCAGGAACAGGACTACTGGGTGTGTCTGGCAAACCTCTGACACACCATACCACAAACTGGTCCTACTAGTCTGCGTCTGGATATTTGCTCTCACTTCCTTTCTTGCCATTCTTCTCTCTTTTTTCTCATGCAACACATTTCACAAGCATGTTTCTCAGCTTTCAGTGCTAATGTTGGCACGCTGGAGACCTTATCAAGCGCACACACACCCTCCTTTTCCTCTTTCCTCTTTCACAGCCATGGCTTTAAGTTAAGAGTGGTCACCAACTATGAGTGTGTGTGTGGATCATCAAGAATAACACTGCTGTGTGTGTATGTGTGTGTGTGTATGTGTGTGTGCGTGCACAATCCTTGTCCTAATTTTCCTAACGACATTTGCTGTTACGTTCACTTAGCCGTATATTATATATTATAGTATATTAGTATAGAATTCTATAGCAAACAGCAAACAGCAAACCTAGTCACATGACTTGTCACCTTATTGTAGTTCCCCAGATTCTAATCACAACCACCTGATTGCAAACAGTATACACATTTTTTTTTTTTTTTGCCTAGCCTAGCTAAATCTATCCACCAATTGTCTGATACTTTGACTGTCTATGGACTTAGGGTGTTTTCACACTTGTCTGCAATCAGGACTGAGTTTGGGCTCGTTTGAGGGCGGGGCCTATAATCGGACGTTTGCGTTCACATTGAAGAATTTCTTCCAAATTGTACATTGATTTTGCAATTCCATATGTCACTTTTGTGCAAAAATAGTAGGCACTTGGTTCATCTGTTTGCTGTTTTTTATTATTTTCCTGTAACACTCAAGCGGCAAAGAGCGTCCCTTTTCGGATGCACGGCATGTCATTGTGCACTAATATCTGCAAACATGGATATATAAATCCATATCATATAAAAAACATTGTTTAGCCATGTAGGCAAGAACAAGATGTGCATTTTGTGCAAAGCTCTCAATGCAAGCACTTGCACTACAAAAGTGAATTAATTACAGCCATCCAGTGTTATGAAATTCTGGTCTTATATATGGATATCTATATCTCTTTCCCTTGCATCACATGGTTCGGTTGAAACAAACCCCAGACCACTGTTTTCAACAGGACCAGGGATTAGTACTCTGAACCACTCCAGACATCTGGCCCCAAGTTGGAAAAAAAAAAACGCAAGTGTGAAAACGACTTTAGATTAGACTTTAGGCTTGCCCTTTTGGATTTTTTTTTCTGCTTTGTTTCAAACACTGTGCACCTGACAGGTGAAAAAAAATCACTGCTGTAGCCAGACCTAATTAACGTGTGTAAAAAAAAAACCCTACAGGTCACATTGTATTACAGATTCAGATGGTAAAGGTATTGGGTTTTAAATATTCACAAAAATATTCACTTATATTCAGGTGCAGAAAATGAAATTCAATTCAGCCACACATCTTAGAGAAAAAAAAACAGAAAACCTATTATAAGTCTATACTTACTTTGAGAGAGTGTATGCTATCTAGGTCTCTAATATTCAAATCTATGATAATATAATAATATCACAAAATATTTTAAACTATGCTTATTTTTTAATAAACGGAGTAGTCTGAGAAGACTTTGTCATTTATAGTGCAATCATGTCAGTAAACATTAGATGACTTCTCAGAAATGTTTCTTCTCAGAAAGGAGCTGTTTCTAAGGAAACACATATAACACCTAAACATCTTTTACTGCTTCCAGATGCAAAGATAAACTACTCTTAATATTTAATACACTGTCAAATGGTTGCATGAATTTAAGTTGTCTGCATGCAGATGTATATTTTTAGTAACATTTACTCATTGTTTCTTTTTCTTATTATATTAGCTTAATTATATCAGTTAGAGTTTGCTTCAAGTGAGTAATTCTAAACATATCTAATGTTCCATCTACTTGAATAAATTATGTTGATGAAGTCACAAATAAAGTCACTGCCATGAATAACATTAACTTAATCTGGTTGCATCTAGTTGCAATGTGCCGAGATGGAGGAAATGGATGCTCAATTATTTATAATGGACTTTAGTTTGTTTAAGTATGCTTATTTTAAATTATTTCATAATGGCTTACTCTGGTTGAACCGAAAAAGTATCTAAATTGAACAGTCAAGTTAAATTTAATAATGTACAATTAAACCAAGGTCACATTTATTTTTCTTTCAGTGTACTAGAGAGTGATAGAGGGTTTGATAGACAAGTATAGAGTTAAATACTGACAATACACTCCTAACTGCTGTAACTGTGCACACCACTAATACTGTATCAGTCCAGTTTGTTTACAACGTGATGATTTACAAAACTCACACCTCACAACTCCTACATCCTGCAGGTAGGATATAAACAGACACAGTGATATCACTATTAATTGTACGATTATGATGCTGTTAATTTTTAACACTACAATGAGAACTTTACATTTCACTCATAGGAAATTCTGAAATGTTTCTAACTAAAGATTCAGTAAGTGGTGGCTTCAGTAAGAGATTTCATTTTCGTCACATGATTTCATAATTATTTCTAATGATTCTAAAGGCTTTATTTATAACCAGGCTATAAAATAGTCCAATTTAACTTGAGGTAAAAGGGTCACGACTTCACGGGTCAAATTAATTTACTTTCAATGTTATACTGTGATGAATTAGATCTCTCTCTCTCCCTCTCTCTCTGTCTGTCTTTGTCTGTCTGTCTGTCTGTCTCTCTCTCTCTCTATCTCTCTCTCTCTCTCTCTCTCTCTCTCTCTCTCTGTCTGTCTTTGTCTGTCTGTCTGTCTGTCTCTCTCTCTCTCTATCTCTCTCTCTCTCTCTCTCTCTCTGTCTCTGTCTTTGTCTCTCATTATTCTGACTCTGTCTGTCTCTCTCTTTCTTAGTCTGCCTCTCTGTCTCTCTCTCTCTATCTCTCTCTGTCTCTTTCTTTCTCTCTCTGTCTTTGTCTCTCATTATTCTGACTCTGTCTGTCTCTCTCTCTCGCTCTCTCTCTCTCTCTCTCTCTCCCCATTTTCATTTTTGATCAGCTCTGACATATAGTATCAAGGTGACACCACTAAGTAACCCCCGTTTCTGATCTACATACACCTCACAGGATACTTCTTTCTTGTTTAGACTTGATGAATGATTGGTGTTCATCAGATTTTATACCTTTACTATAAAACTATAAAAAAAATAGTATGTATACTTGTTTCATGTATAATTGTTTGTGACATGGATCACGCAACAAGTGGCAACAAAATGTAACATGCCAGTAGCATACACCAAAGTTAATCATCTAGCCTAATCTCACAAATATCAAAGTTATCAAGTTTAATTAGTAAATTAATCAAATAGATTTAAAACAAAAATCTTTGTCCCCCAAAACAAACATCTAATTTGAGCTTTGTGGCAAAACATTAAGGGCCGTATTCAGAGGTGAGTAAAGTGTGCATAATGAGGACCTAATAAAGAAACTGAACACATTGTTATTGCACAAAGGTTAAGCATATGGGCAGAGTTTGCAGAAAAAATGACATGCTATTCTAACCTTGAACTTAAGCACATTTTTCTTGTATAATACTGGCTTGAGAGAAGAACATGTTAACGGTTAATTAATTGATAAAGCCAGAAATTGTCATGAATAAATTACGATTAATTGTGCAGCTCCATTCCTTTATACTACAAACACCCTCTGTGTTGAGAAATGTGAAGCAGACTGTGATCCCACCAAACCTGCATTTTTCAAAGGCTGTGGCACAAAAAAGGTCGAGAACTGCAGCTTTAAAAAACACCAAGGATTTCAATCAACTCAAGACCCTGAATACAAAGGAAATGGAGATGCGTGGTGAATTAAATTGAGCCAAAAAGCCATAAAAAAATGAAACTCAAAGCCTGGCTCGATGACCTTCAATGAACGAACAAATAACTTAGACCTTAAATTTAATGCATAGAATATATTCATATATATGCTAAGGTCAGTAACAATGTCAATGAAAGTGAAATGTCTGTTATGCATTATGAATTATTAATGTAATACATTATAAGCAGTACAATGCTAATGTCAAATACTCAGTACTAATCAAATACTGTATTATGTTTAATCATAGCCACACTGAGACATGTCATTAATTTTCTTAATGTCTTGTAGCATGTATTTTCTACAATACATACATATTTTATAAAGATAATTATTTGTATGAAATATAATTATCAATAATAATAATAATAATAATAATAATAATAATAATAATAATTATTATTATTATTGTTGTTGTTGTTGTTGTTGTTGTTATTATTATTATTATTATTATTATTATTATTATTATTATTATATGTGTATTAGAATGTACGTATGTATGTATAACATATTTATGATAATTTATAAGTAGCACCGTGAGACAGCTCTAAGTGAGACTTTTTAAAAATAATTATATTATGTAATTTTAAGTTTTTTTTCCATGTCCTTTGTAACATGACAAGCTGTTTTTTTTCTTATTAACCTCAAGAGAGGCTGGTGAGGGAAAGACTGTTTATAGCTGCTATAGTGTAAGTGAGAACAGGAGCTAACTTGTTTCACTGATGTTCCATAACATTAAATGTAACTATAAATGGAAAAAAGTGTAAGTAATTGTAATTATTGGCAAATAAGAGGAATTAAATGCTTCAGGATGCTGTTACAGGAAAATAATCAACTTTGGCCAACATCACAAAACATCTGTAACAGCATGCCCTGTTGTGTTTTAGTTACATAACGTATAATAAACGTAGCTTATAAAGCATAATGCAATGTCATAAATAGTTACAGCAAAGTGTATAATGCCTTGTATTCATTATAACGTGTTATGAACGTGTTCAGAGTTCATTATACTGTGGACTTCATAGAAAGCACTACCCTAATGTGAACTCTAGCAGTTATCTCAGCACACTTACTGAGTTTTATAGTTTATAGCCTTGGATCAGGATACATGACACTCCCGCTGAACCTGTCATCATGCTGCAGTGGGACGGCCGTCAGTGAAATACGATTTTTACAGTGTTAATAGTGCAAAACAGGTGCACCATGCTGTGATGTGAAGAGTGTGTGTGGTTTTTTTTTTCTTTCTATTTTTTTTTCTTTCTAGCAAGGACAAAAGAAAATTGTCCGTATAAAAAACAGCTTCCATGCAGCTCACGGTTTGAGTAAAAAAAAAAAATGTTCAGAATAATCACTGTGGGAAATGAATGTAGGCAATGAAAATGATTTACTTTTCTACTGCTGGGTTTCCGTCATGGCTTTACAAGAGATATATTGATTTGGACAGCGTGTGTGTGTGATGGATTGTATATAGGATGTGTCAGGATATGTCTGTAAGAGGGTGTGCATTTTGTGAGAAGCAAATAATAGGAATAAATGTCAGTTTTGATCTTGTGGAGACATGTGCTTGGTCCATATCAAGAAAAGCAACAATAATTTTCCGACAATAATCGCCCAACTAACATTAACAGGCAACCGATTTTGGTCTGTTGTGTAATGTTAGACGGAAAAGCTTCAAGAACTTTCTGGTAACTTTATGAGTATACTATATCAGTGTTTATTTTTAAGTAGGATGCAGGGATCCTCAGATATCTGTGATTTTTTTTTTTTTTTGACGGGCTATTTGTCATGTTAAATGAGCATATCTCAAACCTCAATGCAACTTGGACCGGATGTGTTCAAGAACAAAGCTCTAGGGCTCTAATGATTAGGCAAAATATTATTGTACACATTTAAATAATAGTCTACTAAGGGGGTCCGTGGTATTTATTTTAACGTCCCAGGCTACAAAAAGTTTGGGAACCCATGGCTTTAAATGATGCTGCAAATTAGACATATAACAACGCATAGTTTGTCTTTCAATGCTCTTATAAATTGTAAAAAAAAATGTTTTTATATGTTCAAGACATCCTTGAAATGTTCTAAGGTCAGGGGAAAGGACAGCCTTTGTACACTTTTCATAGGATGTCCTGATGACGCCATGTTGTTAGCTAGACAGGGTTTATGTAAAAAATTAAAAGATGCAGGAGATTTTAATAAGAAATAACACTTTTTATTATGGAATAATAAATTGTGTGTGTGTGTGTGTGTGTGTAGCTGACTACTGCACTCACCTTCATAGTGGGTGGCGCAGTGCGTGGTGGTGATGGTGGACATTCTCCCAGAGAAACGTTCGAGATGGTCAGCAGCTCTTGCTTCCTGCAACACACACACGTAGGCGCTTTTAGATGGCACTCAGCCATTATTGAGCAGTGAAATACAAACACACACACACACACACACACAGAGGATGTGCAATGACCTTCTCAGAATCTGATGACCAGGACATGGAGGTACTTCAGGAGACTGAGGTGATAATCTTTAAAAGAGCGGTTTTCCGAGTAGAACCACATTAGAAAGTAAAGTAAACTATCCAAAGAGCCCTTGAGGAACCCTTATTTCTGAGAGCATGGAGTAAAATGAAAGATCATCTTCAGTCTTATTCTGGCAAAAATCTAGCTACAGTAAAAAAAGAAAACAAAAAACCCAGAATACTAACGTAGTGTCTTGTAAATATTAGAGATGGCCCCAATCCGAGAGCCAGGATAGGTACCGGACTGATACCATCAAAAATGGTGGATTGGATATCAGAGAAAAAAAAGAATTTGATTAGATCCTGATACAAATGGAAAAGATTGGAACTGGATTTAGATAAGATTTTTTCAACAGGAAATGTTTACATATAAAGAGACTTGATTGTTATTTTTTTGTTAGGATTGATTTTTATTATATTTATTATTATTATTTTAATATGTACATGATTTTTGTGTGAAAGCTGGAGTTACATGTACGCTGGATTTTAAGCTATGAATTCATTCCTGGATTTTTTAAGTGCATCAGATAAAAAAAATTATTTTAAAGGTTAGTAGTTATGAAAGAAAAATGTCGAATATGTAACGATATTGACTGATCCTCCAGGTTTCATTATTAGTATTAGAAATGAAAAAGCGATATCATGCCATCTCTAGCAAAAGGACATTTCAAAAGTCCACACTAAAACTCCTACCTCCATCCCTGAAGCCCACACAAATTAAAATAGAGAAGAAAGGACGGGAGAGGTTAAAAGTCATTAGCTGCACTGTCCATGTCTCCGCATGTCCAAAGGACTCAGACTTGTCATTGTGTACACCTCTGTCCAGTTTGGTAACTAATCAATGTGTCCTTATGTCATCCTTTTCTTTCTCCTGTGACCTTGTGGAATCTCGTCATGCTGAGGCTTTTGCTTTGTTAGATTTATGAATATGTTTTATGAATCACAGCATAATGTTCCTGATTTATGAATATGTTTATTTCACCTGACCTAACCTGCTTTTAGCAAAGCCCTCGTCTGTGCTTTTGATTTGTAAAAGAAATATACATCCCCTTTTCTCTTTTCATAAAAAAAATAAAAGAAAGAAAGAAGAAATTCTTTTTATTTTCTTCTGAGTTATTTATTTATTAAAATGTTGAAGTATGTTGTAAAACTTTCAAAAGTAAGATTTTGGATGTAAATATTTCCAGTATGTTGTAAAGTAGTAAAGTTTTATAGTATTGTAAAGTTTTGAAGTATTTTGTAAAGTAGTACAGTTTTGCAGTGTGTTGTAAAGTTGTAAAGTTTTGTACTGTTTGTAGTATGTTGTAAAGATTTGTAGTATCTTGTAATTTAGTAAGATTTTGTATTATGTTGTAACATAGTAAGATTTTGTAGTATGTTGTACAGTAGCAAAGACTTGTAGTATGTGCTAAAGTAGTAAGATTGTGTAGTATCTTGTAAAGCTTTGCAGTAATGTTTTTAGCTTGTCTGTAGTATGCTGTAAAGATTTGCAGTATTTTGTAAAGTAGTAAAGTTTTTAAAGTATGTTGTAAAGTATTGAATTATTTTGTAAAGTAGTATAGTTTTGCAGTATGTTGTAACATTGTAAAGTTTTGTACTGATTGTAGTATGTTGTAAAGATTTGTAGTATGTTGTAAAGTAGTAATGTTTGCAGTATGTTGTAAAGTTGTAGCATTTGTACTGTTTGTAGTACATCGTAAAGATTTGTTGAATTTTGGAAAGCTTTGTAGTATGTTGTAAAGTAGTAAAGGTTTTAAGGTATGTTGTAAAGTTTTATATTATACTGTAAAGTTGTGTAGAATTTTGAAATGTTTTGTAATATGTTGTACAGTTGTAAAGGTTTGTTGTAAAGTTGCTGAATAGTTTATTATAAATAAGACCATCATATAAGGTGTTTGCTATTGCGTCTTCCTATTCCTTCTTTCCTCCCTTTTTCATCTCTCTCTCTCTCTCTCTCTCTTTCTCTCTAAGGAGTGGCTTTAATAGTCCAATATTAATTGAACTTCATATACTGCTAAGAAAGTCCTTATTGTTATTGAGGTGGATGGCCATTTAAAATAAATACATAAATTAATAAATGATTAAAAATACATACATATATCCTGCTGATCTATAGATAAATAGAGAAATAGAAGACAAGGTATTATAGTTCCTTACAGGAACATGATCACACATGAAAAGCACTTCTCTTAGCCACAGACGAGCATGAGACGGACTGGCCCAAAGTTTAAAATTAGACACACTCATGTTCCCATTAACAGGAAATGGGAGACCTTGTTTGGTGTCTGAGGCCTGAAGTTATTCACCATTAGGCTCTCGAATCACACACCTGAGAGAGTCATAAAAACCTGACGGAAATGAAAACTGAAATCTCACGCAATTGAGTCGAAATTCTGCATTTATCACCGGCTATAATTACACGGTACGGCATAACTGGTAACAAAACATACCACGGTTACACAAAAGAGTCTGCAGACACTCAACCAACAGTAAACTAATAACAAATTTTATGAGAGCATTCCAGAAATTATTACCATAAATCCCAGACATCGGCCTACAGAAACAATTGCACTTTATTGAATTACTGAACCGCTGACTTGATCGAGCTTTCACTGCCAAAATGAATGCGGTGACACAGCAAAGTCGACGTTTACACCTCTGGAGGATTTGGCTGGTTCTGTGCCGGTGACCTGGATATGATGAGACTCAATGGAGCCTAATTTCCATGTGGAGAGAAATAAATTGGCAGTGAGACTTCTCACTCTTCACAGTTTATTTCTCTCATACGTGGCCAGAATCCTGAAACAGTTCACTCCATCCAGGAAAAGTCAGAAGGATTCGGTCCAAAACGCTGCTTCTGTAGCTGATGCGTGCCAAAGATTTACGCTCAGCATCGGGAAACATGCGAGTTTAAAACCTCATTCATAATTTCTATAGTGAATGGGATTATTAGTGAAAATGCAAGCGGTAAAACTTCCAAGACTGATGTACCATGAGGGATGAGATTTATATAAACAAACATTGACAATAGTAATTTGTTTTAATTTGCCAAAGCCACCAATCAGAGATGCCATAGCTAAGATGGAAAGTAGCTAAACAGCTACTGCATTTAACATAAAACTAGCAAATGAAGCTATGAAACGCAGCTGCTTTCGTCTTTGCTGTTATAACGTTGCCTTTATCCATGAGCCTTGCGGTTGAGAGCTCTACCGTTCGGCGCGATTTCCAAATAGTCTCACAATGATTATACAGTATTTTCCAACAACGTAATTGATTAGTTGGTCCTTTGCTTCTGTCCAGGACATGTTGAGATGCATTTGCATTCATACTACAGATGTAAGGTAGCCATATCCCAGACCACGTTAGAATGTGGTTTGAGTGATCGGATCACAATGCGCCTTCCAGAACGCATGTTAATGCCAAGTGTGAATAGAGCCATAGACACAAGTGTAAATTAGCAAGGCTTATGATTTAGCTAGCTGACAACTGTACGTCTTTTATGTGAACAATGTAAAGCCAGGATCATTATAGGATGCACCAGGGCTGTATTCATGAGGTGACAATATTAGAGTGGGACAGTAAGCAAAAACTTATAAACACCATAAACACTGGTGTTGTTAGCTATCCGACTGAAAAAGAGTAACAGAATTGTACAATACCATAAAAACCACCAGTGCATGAATGCAAAAGCACTAACACTGACAAAATTGTGCAAAGTTTGTGGAAATTAGTTGGACGCGTAGGTGTTTTTTTTTTTTTAAAGAGGACTCTTCGGGGTCCGAGAAGCATAGCCAGGTGGTCCATCTTTTTTTTTCTTTTTTTAATAAATAATTCAAAAATAAGTCTGTCTATAAATAATGTCAACTTGTATGTAAAATGTAATGACAATTTCAATAAAATTTGTTCTATGAGTGAAAAATTCAGGTGTGAAAAGTTGTATGGCTGCAGTATAAGACCAAAATATTACTGCACACATTTAAATAATATGCCTAATATTATAGATGGATTATATTAGGTATTAGGAAAATATATCTGTACTGAGGGAGTCTGTGGAATATTGTCACAGTTAGAGAATTGATTCGAATTGATTTATTCACAACAGTTGCATCTCAAATGGCATACTACGCATGATATTTACTATACTGTATGTAGCTGACTATATAGCACCTGAAGTACCTTTTTGTATTAATGTCAGAATTTATGATTACCAATATTATGGCAGGTCACCATGACTGGAATCAAGGTCACTCAAGTTTGTACACAGTATTCTTCCAGCTTTGGCTTTCCTTTGCTCTAATGCATTTAGAATATCAAGCAGTATAAGGATTCACCTTTTTCTCGCTCATTAAGGACCTCATTAAGCATACCTTTACACACCGGCATGTGAAAGTGCCAACTGTGACTATGTGTGTGTGTGTGTGTGTGTGTGTGTGTGTGTGTTTATGCTGCAGTGCGACTGTCCTTGTGTCTGCTTCTGTGGTAATTAGGCAGACTCTGCGTCATGGTCTCACTTTGAGATGAGAGGGGACAAGCGGACGCAGGATGACAAAGAAAAACAGAGAAGGAGAGGTAGAGAATAAAAGAGAGAGTGAGACAGGCACGGGAGTAAGAGAGAAGAAGAAAGAAGAAGGAGTGAGACAGAAGGTCTGTGGATCAGGCGGAAACTATTAAAACAAGACCAGACACACACAGGCTTATTGCTGGATACAATTGTATTACTGGCAACTGGACCAAATAATCCACTTCAGATTAATGCCATGATAAATTCTTTACAAGATCAGAGCTATTTTTATAGCCTATTTTCCTGACTACAGCTGAAGAAGGGATAATAATAAAACATACATACATAAATACATATCTGACTGGGAAACAAATAAATCTGATCAGTTATTGGACAGATTTCAAATTAGCCTCAGAAACTAATGAGCAGTAAAATGGTAAAATTAGTTTTACCACTGACTATAGAACACATCCGGACTCTCTTAAGACCTGGAAGAATAGAGCATTTTTTTTATTCCACAGCTAAATTCTCAATTCTGATTGGTCAGAAGGTGTTAATTAATTGTCTATAACAATAAGGTTTATATTAATTCCCTTGTTCTAATACAATATCATTTAACTTGCACAGGGATTTGTATGACAGACACTTCATATCAATTAAAAAGTGCTTAATTTCAATGTTTTCCATGAGGAGAGGTTTATTTAGTATTTATGGAATGAGTCTCCAGTGCCAACAAGCTGTACATTTTCCAACAAGCCTTCAGGACAGAGGAGTGTGCATTATTTGTCTTATTAACTTCAAAAGAAAGCAAAGAGAGGCTAGTGAAAGAATGACTGTTCATAACTGCTATAATAAATAATAAAATATTAATAATATAATATAGTAAGTAATAACAGGAACTAACTTGTTTCCACAACATTAAATGTACCTATAACTGGATAAAAAGTATGTCTTGTTCATTAATAAATAATAAATTGTTAGTGTTAGCAAACAATTATGGTATAAGAGGAAGAAAACATTTTGGGATGTGCTGTTATAGGGAAATATTTAACTTCGAAGCGGTAAAAGTAAGTCCACTTCACATCGTTACAGTCCGATCCAGAATTATTGGCACCCTTGGTAAAAAAATAAAAAAGAGTAACACAGCTGATGAAAACTCTTTGACAGACAATATGAGAGAAAGCTAACCTTTAATTGAAGTAAATTTATTCTAAAAAAAACATGTACTGGGTCATTTCCTGTAATGTTTGATGAGTGTATAGAGCGAGGAATCTGAGACGCTCCTCAATCCAAAACGTATCCAGGGTCTGAGATCCTTTCTTGTGGATGCTTCTTTTCAGCTCATCATAAAATTTTTTTTAATGGGGTGAGCATTCTTTCACTTCACCATTATGTAATCAAGTGAGAAATAAAAGTGCTACACTGTGCTGTGTCAAGTTTTTATAATGTGTCAGATGGAATAAATCAGGATTACACAATGTTGATGCGACACTCACGCCTGAACTCGTCGCACTTATGAATCTCATCTCAGATTCAACATGCTGTTGTGTATCTGATTCTTTAATTAGACATGATTCAATACTATCCCCATTTGCGGAGCAATTATAATTGCCTAATGTTCCGGCTCCGTGTCTCTGTGTCTACTGTATTGATTACACTTTGGAGAGACTGAGGCATTGAGAGACACATTTCAGACACTGTGTATCAAACACATTACATGATGTAAGAGTGAACGTCGGGGTGGGGGGGGTTTAAAAACAAGAAAATGAGGAAAGTTATTAAGGAGGAAAAAGCAGCAATTTACTAATTAAACTTTAATTATGATGTTATTTCAGATGTGATACGTGTCTGTTCTGAAATTCGATAATGAACTCCAACGTCTCCAGCCACAACAATTAAAGCTCTCCACTAATGGACTAACATCTTAATGGACTTCATTCCTTCACTAATGGACGTAACAGTGCACCGGCAAGAGACGAAGAGGTAAACACATCTGCCCTCTTCTGTGTCCAGGGGCTGGCTGGCTGGTTCATACACAAAGTTTTTGCTCCGTCATTCTGGTGCAACGCAGCACATGAATCCTAGAATCAGTGGCACATCCATCATTCGTGCTTCATAAGCTTTCTGTTTTCTGGATTACTGTCACTGTCAATGCGCCACATGCCACAATAAACAGATAATCCACACACTGAGACAGTTCCTTATCGTTATTGCAGCAAGGCATTATGGGAAGCATTAATGCCATTTTTCCACAGTGTCAGAAAATGACAAGAAACTGATGACGCAGCACAGAATGGTAAATTGAAAACAAACAGCTAGTGTCTTTGTAATAAATTCTTGGTTCTTTGCTTCTTGTTAGTCAGGGGGTCACAGGGGGCATTGCGCAGGGCTTCCATACTAACGTCCAGCTATTTATAGAGAGAAATTTGGTGCGCAGCCAGTCTCCACTGCAAACAGCCTTAATGGGTCATTAGTATGTGATGCCTTTAATGTCCATGAAGAAAACCAGCCCATGGTTGGTTGTAAAGGACAATCTTACATAGCTTTTTATTTTGTAACATGTGATTAGTGGCAGGACGCAAATACGTCAGCATAGCACGGTATTTATTTTGGGAAATCCACAAATCATTGTCAAAGTTCCAAGCAGGAGACAACATTAAGCAAGGGCAAGCTGTAAACAAAACAAAAAACCAGATGAGGGTCATAACCAGGAAGTGTAACACTACACAAACCTCATAATGCAAGGCTTAGACATAACAAGAGGTGCACAATAAGACTTTGCTCTGAGACAGCAGCGTATATATTATCAACCTATTTGAAAAGCTTAACACAAAACAGACAGCCACGACTGGGTAACACACACACACACACACACACACACACAAAAGCAATTGGTGATGGAAACAAAAGCATTTGACGTGAATTTGACAAAACAACATAAAAGCAGGAGAGGAACTTGTGACCTATATCTATGTTTAATTGTTTGCTTATGCATAAAAACCAAATATATCCATGTAAATTTTTAATTTATGCATTTATGCCATCGTATATCTGCATATTTGTCAGAATATATGTAAATTACCAATGTCCTCACATGGTACTTTCCACATTTAAAACTGAAACTCTCTCACAACAATATACAAGCTACAAGCTACAGTGCAAACTGCTTATAAAGCATGCGAGAAGTCTGACTACATGGTGACAGGCTACCAATGAGAGGAAAGAGAGAAAGAAGAACTGAATTAACAAACAAACAAGAGTCTGTGAATGAAAGACACAATATTCAGGAATCATATTTTTTTCTTGCTGGACAAGTAAACCATTTATTTGTTTTCTAATTAATTGGAAAGCTTGTCGTCTGATTTATCCTCATTGTGGAATTTGTATCTTTACCCAGTTGCAAAGTTATATGCTAAATATATAACAATATTGTGATACTAGTGTGTTGGTGTATTTCTGTCTATTTTTGTAACATCAAATAAAATTTCATCCATCGATCTGTGTCTTTTACCAAACAGATGTGATAGTTTTTTTTTTTTTTTTTTAAATCTCACTATAGCAAGCCAGCGAGAGCTACCATGCTAGCTTAATACTTTTGGAGATACATCTTTTCGGAAAGTGTACCCCACTGGCAGTAGTGCGCTGTTCGTTTACAGCAGTGCAGCTCATTCCTCTTAACGCAGGTAGCTAGCTAAGGTTAGTCGACTAGTTCATTCTGTAGAATATGTGCTGTTTATGCTAGCATAGGATGAGAACAGTAAACTCAATAAATGTGACAGTTACATTGAGGTGTAAAATAAAGATAGATTAATATCATAACCCTTCTGTAATACCAAAAGTAGCTGATTATTTATATTCTGAGGGTCACAAATATTTGCATCACACACTACCATAGTAAATAATGTCGTAGTATAGCTTTGGTGTTCTAACTATTTATGTATACTACTTCTCCTTCTATGTTAATTCTCATCGAACGTGTATTACAGTGTGAGATTAATTCACGTGGTGCTGCACAACCCATGTTCTGACAGAGAGGGCGACATTTCAAACGTTATATTCAGGAGCTTTAAAACAAATTCAACTGCACAAATTAGTCCAGACGCCTACTTAATACCTCTTCAACAATCTTTTTTCCCATGAATATTCAATTACATTAAGTTGATTTCATGCTTTTATCTCCTTTCCCAATATTATTTTCTGTCCTTTAAATATGTAGTACTACTTATGCTTTAAGAAATAACCCCACATACTAAGTGCTTAAATTCTAACATTCCTACTAATTTTTATTATTTTTTTTTTATCATCGTCTTCTACACATTTACACATTCCACCCCATTAAGCAAAATTTTACATTTTATAATTTTGCTGACACTAGAGCTAATCTTTCCTCCATATTTTCAGATTATACATAAATGTTCCTTTGAAATCAGTATTTGGCCTAATTGCTTGCACCATATAGGTATTAATTTTTTTTTTTTTAAATTGCTCAAGGTCAAAAAGACACCACAAACAAGGAGCAACCCCAATAACAATATCAAAAACACATCTATACACACTAATTATATTTGCTTTACACAGAAATTAAAAGGATTTTTTTTAAATAATTACTGACAAAACACCTAAAGTGAAGAGATCAATAGAGAGTGCCATTAAAACATTTTCCACACTGGTTCCCTGCTGAGTAACAAGAACAATCACCGCTGGCAGAAGCCACTCAATAAGGGTGAGCAAGGTCACACGTCTAAAGAGCTAAAACGGTTGTGTAAGTAGTTTTTTTGTTTCGTTGCTGTGCTCTATTTGACCGTTGTTAGAATCATGGAGAGCATGAAAGGAACACAGGGACAACCCATGCTGCTGTTCATCACACCATCACGATATCACTGCATGCACTCTCTCACAAGACCAGCTGCACTTTGAGGATGTTTTATGGTGCACTTTGCAGTGATTCGAGTGAATGTTAAGGACCAATATGGCAGCCGGTGTCATTAGATTGTGGCAACGCAAAAGAGCTACACGCTTTATGTGAAACACACCAACAGACACAAGGGAAATAAACATCAGCTGTTTGAAATGTAGTAAAATAGCATACATTTATACTATATACTGTACCACCCTGTATATACTGTATACTGCATACTATTCTTCATTGTTGTAAGTGTTAAAGTGTGCAGGATGCAAGAATGCTCAATCTGTCACTCAAATTAATTTGAATTAGACTGCTTAATTTTTTTTTTGTATTTTCAGTTACTGTGGCCAATTATATGTGTTTATTAGGGGCTAATAATACTACTAATAATAGAAAAGCATTCACCACATCAAATCCTCACCATGCCACAGCCGTCCATAGCACCATAGTCCATGAAAGCAAAATTGTCTGTGCTTTCTGGATGGTAAGGAGGGCATACTCTCTTTCCCCTGTCAATCACAGTAACGCTAGACAATCATGCGCATCTGTGAGCTCATGTATGAGGAAGAGGGTAGATAGCGCTTTCCTCCGAGTGTGTTATGCTGCCCTGTGACGCAGCATGAGCAGCAGTTTGAATAGATGTGGTCGGCTGCTTCACATGTCCCGGAGGACACATGTGTTAATGAAATTATGAAAACCTTATTTAACAAAAAAAAAAGTCCCAAGCGTAAGAATAGGCCAAGTGTCAAGTACATTTTTAATACAGATGTATGATACCGCAGATTATCTTTTTGATCTATTACCAATTAATACCAAGATTAGTATCCTGAGACCACTGCCAATATTTTGTCTTGTGTACATAAAAAATTAGCAATTTCTACACACTGTAAAAAAATAATTAATGGATCAATGAATTTAGATTAAGGCCAGAATTTCCACTTAAAATATGTAAGTTCAACAAAAAACTCTCTCTCTCTCTCTCTCTCTTTCTTATTTGTTTCTGTGTGCCTGGCTGACTCTGTATGTGTGCGTGTGCGTGTGTGTGTGTGTGCCTGTATATGGGCCACCCGATGTAGCGAGAGGAGCATTAGCTCTTATCCTTCACATTTTGTTTGTTAAAAAAATAAGCACATAGTATTGATATTCTTATATTTTAGAAAGAAGACATAAACAGTAATGCACTTTTGAATCTGAATCTTTAAATACTTACTGAACTACCTTTGCTAATGTTATCTGAAACACTATTCTAAACTTTGTGGGTGGATGTAAGAAAAAAAACCACTGACTAAGCACAGAGTGATTCTCGGGACTAAGAGTAAGCCTGCCTCACCTGAGTGAAGTGATCAGGATGGGTTATACTGCTTCAGGAGATCAGCAAGATAAACTGGAGCTAAACCAGTCACAGCTTTAAAAATCATAAGTAGGACTTTTTTAGTCAATGTGGAACTTAATAGGCAGTGTAACTTGTTAAGATTGGGGGAATATATTTTTACTTTCTTTTTATGGTAAAGATGCAGGCTGCTACATTCTGAACTAGCTAAATCCTCCTTAAAGCAGCGCCGAGACAGAAACATGGTACAAAAGTCCAATGTAGACATTATTAAAGCAGGTACCAGTGTTCAGTGTCATGTAAGGTTAGCATAAGTCTTACTTTGTTTATGTTTACAACAGTGAAAACCCCTTTCGCCTCAATTTTGCAACCAGAAGGCAGTTAAAACACATTTAGCATGAAAAACATACATTAAAAACACAGCTAGCATGAAGAGCTAATTTTCTGTATCAACTAAGCAAACACAACTAGTCAAAAATTAATGAGCTTTGGAGAGGAATATTAACATTATATATATGTATATATATATAATGTATAATATAATATAATATGATATAATATGAAATATAATATATGTATATATTAAATTGTTAATAACTGATGTTATGAACCAATTTGAATAGAAAAGAAAAACAGAAAGGAACACGTTAGCCTCAATTTTGCCTCAAAGCAGGCATGCAATATAAATACTGCCAGAACTAGCCTAACTAGCATAAACATTTCTCTGTACCAAATATGCCATCATAAACAGTTCTGAGGAGGTATTAAGGGTTCTGAGGAGGAAACAAAAGAATGAAAATTATATTAACTTGTTTATAACAGGCATAGATACAAAAAGGATAGAAAAAAGCAAGCTGAGAAGCTGTTTAGCTTTGCTAATTATTGTTCTTTAGCTTGTTTACATACAGTATGGGCAAGAAATTAGCTTAAGAGGATTAGCTACCACAGTGTAGGCATGGTCTTTACATGTCTCTTCACCACAGTTTTATGGCTTTTATTTTTTTTTAATGAAATGAATGTTGCATTCTGGGATGTGGTATGCTATGAAGGTAGCATATTCGGTAATTCAACCTGGGTCGTAGGTCATCTGGGAGTCTTTGGTATACTGGATATATTTATGTTGTTCACATACAGGTTTCTTGAAAAGCAACAGTATAAAGAAGCTAAGCTGTGTGCACCTGCCCTCCGGATTAAACAGCTAATCAATGCTTCAATTAATAAAGCTATTCAACAGCCGGTGCCCAATGGAAGAGCAAGCTTTGGTACCATGGCAACCTTTCCTCAGGCTGTGTGTGATGGAGGAGTTCACTAAGTGCAAATTACCGTTTTATGTTTTCACACCAAACACACACACAGGTGTTAAGGCAGACGATACACTCTGTGGTGTTGGGGTACAACAAGACTGCAGATCACTCAAACTGGACTGACAGAGAAAATCTTCTCATCTACACTACATGTGGAAAAGTGTGAAAAATGTAACCACATAGATCGTAAATCACGGCTTTTAGCACATCACAGCTTATAACTTTTCGAAAGGGTGATATCCCAGTGACCAAATATGTCCAGTCTGGCCTGACTTAAGTATAACAATCATCAAACCTGGTCTGCCTTGATTTGAATCCTGAAGAATTAAACACTTTTGTGGCAAGCTCTTATTGGAAAATAATCAACAATAGGATGATGTTATGCAGCCCAATGTGAAGCTGATTACTGTTACTGTTACCATCCCAACGTTTATTATTGTCCAATTACAGCACATCTCGAAATGTAGATTAATTTGCCAACGATTACATTTTTTATTAAAGAATGACATGCTTTTTATCCATTTATAGTTACATTTAATGTTGTGGTACACTGCTAGCATCACTTATATTATGACAGTTATAAACAGTGTTTAATAAGTATGTTACTGAGAAACCACCAAACCCTCTGTCCTGAAGACTTACAAAGTGCTGACACTGGAGACTCCTTCCATAAATGTTAAATAAACATCTCCTTACCAAAATCTTCACCTTATCAACAATTACGCACATTTTTAATCCGTTTATGGAGCGCCCTTCCAAACAAGTCTTTTTGAATTATCTGTTACTATGGAAACGATCATGTATTAAAATGATTACATTAATATAAACCTGTGCGAGCACTACTGTTCGAGCAAGAGAAAATTAATCAAAAGCTTCTGAAAAATCTAAATTATGTTTTCAAATGATATGAATAAAGAATGTTTAGCCTAAGTTAGTGTATATCTAGCAGTCCAGTTTAATAATAAAAATAAAAACGTTGACTGTTGATGGGAAATTTTCTTTACGGCAAAAAATATTAATTTTTATGGCTTGTACATGTCCACCATAACATTTCACAAACTTTCACCTGGACAAATTCTAGACAATAACATTGGCAGACATCCTGCTCACATCTTTAATACGTGTTCATGCTCACTGCGAATAACATCGATACAGGCAGTGCTGGTATTCAACTATTTTTAAATTATTTTCTCCACTTTTCACCTGGTCTGTTTGCTCTTTAAGAAGTTTTTTTTTTTTTTTTTTTTTTTTTTAAATCTCAGCATATTTCAAAGAAAGGGTGTTTCATGACATCATCAGCTGTACCCTTACACCATAAGGTTAATGGTATAACTATTTTAAGTTCTCTTCACCATAGTATACTGTTATACTGGTATACTGTTACACCCTATTGACCCCATCTTCAGTGTCACATTACAGACACAGTCCATCTGCTATGTTATTCTAGCCTTTGCGGTTCCACAAGAGTCCACCATGTAGATTTTTATTATTTTTAATTTTTTATATTTGGATTCTCAGTCGACACCTAAACCGTTGCTTCTCCTCTCCCCTGCTCTCCCTCTCTCCTGCTCTCCCTCTCAGCTCCACAGCTTCTGAATGGAACATATTGATTTTGGCATAGACTCAGTGGCTGGTGAGGAAACTTCAATCTATATCAGAGCTCCAGCACCCATAAGGGACCTGTTGATATATATATATATGCTTCCTGTGCTGCTCATAAGTTCACTTACCCTTGGCAGACTGTTTAAAGGAACAATCTGGAAATGAAATTTTCAGACAAGACATGTTTAGGGCTTTTAGCTTATACTACAGTGCTGCTGAATTCTCAATTCTGATTGGTCAGAAGGTGTTGATTCATTTTCTGTGCAAATCACAGTATATATTAAGGTACTTGTTTTAAAGTAACACTCCACATAAATGGATTTTAAAACCATATGCAATCATTGATATGGGGAAGTTTTCTGTATTTAGCATGTAAGAAAGGAGTCTCCAGTGTCAGCGCTTTGTAATAGTCAGATGTAAAGCTCTGACTGTTACAAAAAAGAAGGAGAGAGAAAAAGAGAGAGACTGGTGAGAGAACAACCTTTTATAGCTATAATGTACATGATAACAGGAACTAACTTGTTTCATAAACGTTCCACAACATTAAACACAACTATAAATGGATAAAAAGTATGACGTCCTTCTTTACATTTTAAAAAAAAAGTAACAAATTTTTATTGTTGGAAAAGAGCAATAAAACACTTCAGCATGTGTTTATATTCCTTACTTAACACAGCCATTACTGGGACAATTGGTGTACATTTCTGTACCTTATTCAGCGTTGAGCATAAAATTCTTCTAATTATTCCTATTTGTAAAAAATGCAATGATGTACTGTATGATCCCAAGTGTATAATCTCTTGGCCTGACTGTGACTTTTAGGTGCGTTGAGCACTTTGTTTACATGCAAACTGTAAGTGGAGATGGAGGGCAGCCCATAGGATTCAGTGTACAGCAAATAGGGAGAGAAAGAACGAGGGTGGGGGAGAAAAAAGTGCTCTAAAAATAGCTCCAGAGAGCCACATTCTGTCGCTCTGTAAATAGGTGGCTCTGTCAGTGTTGCACTTGTTATAGAGACAAAAGCAGCTCATCCGGTTCTCATACTGAATCTGTGAGCCAATGTCATCAAGAGTTCAACAGATAAATGTGGGGTCAGGCAGGAAACGGTTACGTCAGACCTCAATGAACAATAATTCACAGAGTACACAGATCTGCTTTATGCAGCTGAATATACACGCGTATATCAAATAATGCCGAATAAACGCACTTTCATCGTGTAATAAGCAGAAAAGAACTGAATGAATACATGATATAAGACTACTGTGGTAGCCAGTAGGACGGCTTATCCAATAAAACAGTGCTAGGTGCTTTTTAAAGACACAACGCTGTGTCATCCAGTGAATTTAGTGATGATGCTCAGGGATACACACACACACACACACACACACACACACACACACACACAGGCATGGATAATTCAATGGATATACTGTACAGGGTCAGGCAGGAAGCACTGTAAATTCACCAAATAAAGATGCTAATTTATGTGATAAATTTCATGTGCAGTTAGTGTTCAAGGTATTTGCAAAGAATAATTGCATAAGATGATGTCACATGCAAAGTCAGAGGAGGAAAATGATATTTAAATTAGGATTTTAGGATCAATGAAGATCTCACACACAATACATTTGCGTAATGAATAACTCGGAACTGTAATGTCAAGTTGTCTGAAACAACTTTTCAACCTTAAATTGTTCCCAGCATTCTTTTGGTATAAAACCTTTCACATACAGCATGTTCAGTAGCATGTAAATAATATATTTATAACATCAAAACAAGGTAATATCCGCTAGCTTAGAACTCACTTGCTAGAGTAGTGGTCAAATTGTTTGGCTTGTGCTATGCACACTTGTTTACATCCATTGTGAACTCATAGTAAGGTTTATTATCCAGTATAATCTCCAAGTTTATTGCAAATAGGTTTAAGTTTAAGGTAGCAATAGTAGAGGCTACTGAGAACAATAGACCAGTAGTACATGCTGACTTTTGCGTCTACAGATTTACACTGTAATAAATCGCTGTAAATTTCACAGTAATTTACTGGAAATTTGAGTTGCCAGTAAAGTATTGTAAAATTTACACTAAACAACTGTAAAATATATTTAGAGTAAAATCTTAATGTTGTATAAACTGACACATAACCCTGCACACTTGCTCATTTGGCTGATGCAGGATACAGCTGTGTTGAAGGTTACGGGTCTTGCTTGACCATGACAGCTTGGCAGTACTGGGATTTGAACACACAACCTTCTGAGGTGTTACTCAAAGCCTTAACCGGAGCAACCGGAGCTACCACAACTACACCACAACACCACCACAACTAGCTTGCGGTGATGCAACTACTTCTAGCACTAAATTAACACCACTAAAAGATTGCAATGAATCGGTGCAAGATAGTTGTGCTAGATGTGGTAGCTCAGTGGTTACAGCTTCGAGTTAGAAATAAGAAAGTCATGTGTTCCAATCCCAGAACCAAAAAACTGCCTTGATTCGATCCTTGAGCATGACCCTTCAGCTCAGCTGTATCCTGCATCAACATACTGGGTTATGTGTTATTTTATACTATTTATGATATTACAGTACTTTACTGTAAATATATTTCACAGTTGTTTACTGTAAATTTTACAATACTTTATTGGCAGCATAGGTTGCCAGTAAATAACTGAAAAATCTACAGGACTTTTTTTTTTTTTACAGTGTTCTGTATGTCGCACTTTTACGGTTTTCATTTGACACACCCTCGTAGCTACGTTTAATATTGTGGAACATCCGTGAACGTATCATTATCTTATAGCGGATATAAACAGTCGTTCCATCACAAGCCTCTCTTTTTTATCTCCCTTGTAGTTATTAAGACAAATAAAATGCAGCTTGTCATGTTATAGACACTGGAAAGTGTAAAGTTCTCTGTCCTGAAGATATGGGAAATGTAAAGTTACAGCTTTAACATGATTATTACAAAGAGCTGACACTGGAGACTCCTTCTGTAAATGTTACATACACGTCTCCTTACAGGTAACTTCACCATATCAATGATTACACACGTTTATTTTACTCTGTTTATGTCAAGCATCCACCATATAGTGGACTATACCATGGCATGTTGGATTCTCCATTCTGTGTGATCAGAAGGTGTTGATTAATTTTCTCTGACCACTCAGAATGGAGAATCGAACAGTGCCATGGTATAGTCCACTATATTTTTCATCTCAAGGTACATTTAGTTAAACAACTCCAAAATATTCTGGAGTCATGGCAGAGGTTCACTAATCACTGTTTTATTGTAGACTTTTATTACACCGCTCACTTTATTATCCTCCACGTAGAGCCTCAGTAATCCGAAATGTCTCACTTCTCTCAGCCTCCCATGGATCTGACGCCTGCTCTGGATGAATGACGCTGGTGTTTTCCCAGGTTATAAACCTGCCGTAGGCCATGCATTCCCAAATACACGTTATGCATTTATGGAGGCGCATAACTCATTCATGGTATATTATAACGAGCCCTTGGTCACAGGAGATTCGGCTATGTTTGTGTATGTGTGTGTATGTGTGTGTATGTGTGTGTGTCACTGAATTAGGAGCTTACGCCCTTCTAATCTCACACGGCTGCTAATCATACATGCTTTCTCACGATGGGGGAGAAGAAAAAGAGAGAGAGAGAGAGAGAGAGAGAGAGAGAGGAAAAGAAGTGTTAATCAGAGAAAAATGGTTAAGGGTTAAAATATTCTTGGTGTTCACTTTTTGAACACCAACTAAGGTGTTGGTGAACTAAGTCAACATTTTAGCCAGTCTTTTTTTTTTATATATGTTAAAAAATAATTACATTTTTATGTAATATTTAATAATTTAATATTTAATATCAATATTGTAATTTTTTTAATATTAATAAAAAAGAAATAAATAAACAAATGATTAACAAAAGCATTAAATAAGTAAATAAATAAATAAATAAATAAATAAATTGTGACATATATATTAGTTAATAAAGTAAGTTAAGTGTGAGGAAAGTTGCAAAGGGTTAAAATATTCTGGAGTGCCACCACTTGTTGTTCACTTTATCACTTTAGTCTGTGCTTTTCTCATTCTATTGTCATAGAAATATTCAAAAAAATATGAGTGTGTAATGATTGTGATGAGTGTGTAAAAAAAAAGGCCTTTTTATTTAACTATGAAATAAAAATATACAAAGTATTAAATTTAAATTATTAAATGAAAATAATAAATTAAAGTATTAAGTAATAAATAAATAAATAAATAAATAAATAAAGTATTTCAGCTATGTATATTGCATGAAATCGAAGTGAGAGGAAAATGATTAAAGGTTAAAATATTTTGGAGCGTCATCACTTGGTGTTTTTTTGCATTAGTTTGTGCTGTTTGCTTTCAACTGATCATGGAAATATCCAAAAAAATATGAGTGTGTAATGATTATGATGAGTGAATCCTTTAAATAAAAAATCCTATTTAATGATAATAATAATAATAATAATAATAATAATAATAATAATAATTATTATTATTATTATTATTATTATTATTATTATTATTATTATTATCTAATACAATATTTAGATTAGCTAACAAAGTGAGTAAAGTGAGGGTAAAAATATTTAAAAGTTAAAATAAAGGTAAAAAGATTTTGTCATGGCAAGAAAAGAAACAGCAAAGGAGAAGAAGGTGTGGAAATAGTGTGATTCAGTGTGAGAAAGCAAAAGCGCCAGCTTAATGAGAGGAGCAAATGATGGAATGGGAGAAATTAGCAGCCTCGCCTTGGAAAGAAAAAAAGGAAACTGGCTAACATGTTGACTCACTTCATTATACGCTCATATTTTTGGATTTTGTGGAGATAAATGGAAAAAGAGCAGCACAGTCTGAAGTCAAAGCGGTAACCCTGCAGAAGGTCACAGGCTGTGGTCAGCAGTCACTGTCGTTCCAGAGAGCGTCCAGTTGCTGAAATGAATCATAATCACACCCTGCACAATGTTCATCATCTATAAAGCTGCAATAATTATCTGCCTCGCTGTTGTTCAACCGTGTTTAAACTGTTAGCAATTACAGAGCAATAAACCCTCAATCAGAGCCACGCAGCAGCTCAGGCTTTCTCAGAGAAATCCTTTTTGTCTATCAAATGCAGCAGGCCAGCTGTTTTCTCTCCCAATCACAGCCAATCCATCACACACCGCATTGAAAAGAGCCATTTATTCTCATCAAACACACTGATGTGTTCTTCAGCTTGTTGCTGTTCTGCTGTTGAGGATGCTACGCTGAAGTACAGAGCAGGTGAGTCTGACTGCCTCTGTTTATTGCTTACTGCTATCTGGCTTATTATGCTTAAAAAGATAGAGATAGGTGCTAAAAAAAAAAATCACAGTATCAAAACATATATCATAATATATAGGTTGGATAAAAAAGTGAAAACAAATTATTTTTTAAAAATATATTAAAATTATTAATATTATTAATAATATGATATAAATATAATAATATATTGTACATATAAATCGTAAATATAATAATAATAATAATAATAATAATAATAATAAAATATATAAATATAATAATATATAAATATAATATAATATTGTTTAATAATAATAATCATATAATTAATAATATTAAGTATTAAATAGAAATTAGAAATAAAATTTAATTAGCTATCTAAATAAAATTATTAAATTACATATTGCATATATCACACTGTATGCAATTCATTTCCCATAAAATTATTAAATAAATTGTACACTTCATTAACAACAATTATTAAATATAATAAATTATTTTAGTAAATAATAAATATGTTAAATTAATTAATAAACTATTAAATGATATTTGACATATAGTGCAATATTTAGGTTGGCTAACATCAAAGTGACATCAAATTATTCAAATGTCAAAACCAATGTCAAAATGTCAAAACTATTACCTAGAATTATGAGATTAAAGAAAAATATTAAATAAAGATACACAAATTATTAATGAAAATCATTGCATAAAATCATATGTTCAATTATTTAATAATATTTAAATTAGGTTAATTAAATTTAAATATGTTAAATTATTCAATAAAATATTTTTAAAACCTTGTGAAAGCTATGGTTATGTATGTCTGTGGTTATATTTATCAAAACAAACACATCATATAACATTATATGAAAAATTAAATGAGTATTAAGATAATATAGTAAGATAACTTGTTGCTGGGAGTATTTTTTTTTTTTATAAAAGTATTGATGATACTCTCAGGAAAGCATATTTATCCATTTGGAAGAACCTTATGGGTTCTTCAGTTTGTCCTCCATCCTAAAGCAAATGTTTTCCCTCCAAGGGTCAAAGTAGAACCCCCTAAAGGAAGCTAAGAATTGTTAACTCTCCAAACAAAACCACTGAAAAATCATAGTGTCATATTATGAAGCCATACTGAAGGACGTGGTAAGTTCTCAAACAAACTCATGCAAATAAGCTTGCATGTGGCAGGTAGAAAACAAGGCATGTTGTGTTACCTGCTCAAATATGGACTAATGATTAGACAGGAAGAGGAACAATTGGCCAGTCCTACACAAAAAGTCAAACAGAGTCTCTCAGGATTGCTGGGAACTGCCCATGAGAGAAGTAAGTAGTGGACGTGAAAAGGTCAAGTCCTCTGGGAGACACTTAAGGAAACAGCTAGTCAGGCTTTTCAACTTTTTGCACCATGTCTTGCTTTTACAGAGAGTCTGACACTCAGGAACATCATTGTGAAGTCTCAAGAGGAAGCGCTTCTTTTTTTTTCATGACAGTTATCCATTTACTTTGAGGTCTGGAGTGAATGAGGTACACCTGTCGCTTCGACAAAAGGCTGTACATCTCACTTCCTTTCTCTCTACAAAGCTGATTCTTTATCCATTTCACTCATACTGTCCCAGTTACTGCATGTCCAAGAGGCTAACTGTTAATAAAACCACACAAGCAACACTTTCACTGATAGAAAAACAAAACAACAACAACAACAAAAAAAACACCAACCGTACAGGTAGTGTTTACTTTCCCAATGCAAATGTATGTGGAAGCCACAACAGTCGTGCTCATAGTGCAATTATGTAACGTAACGATGTTCCTCTACAAATATTTGCCTCGAACTGATTGTACTGATGATAGCAGTGACAAGCATTTATAACCAAAAACACTATTTTTAAAGAAAGGTTTACTATACAGGTTACTATACCACGTTGTTAATAAACATGCAGATTTCATTCTTTGCCAGTTTTATTATTATTGTTTTTTTATTAATTGTCCTTTAAATTTTATTACTACTATTATTATTATATTGTTTTATATTTTGAGACGTATCTGTACAGTGGACTTGGATACCTTAAAAGACACTTATAAATTATAAATTATTGTTATTAGTATTTTTTAATATCTCCTTCAGGTCATAGTACGTATCATAATATTTAGTTTTGCCAGCACATTACCAGGAAAAACACTGCCATAATTTTTAAAAGGCTATAATAAAACTTAAGTTTCAATTCTGTTTTATTTTTAATAGCAACTACTTAAGGAACTGGGGAAAAAACCTAACAACTGCTGCAAAAATAGACTTTAACATCCTTTAACGTGCAGCTGTCTGGTGTTAAAGAGGTATCAGTGATTCATTTGATCCTCTGAGAGAGGTATATTGGAACATTTATTGCAATATTAATATCACCATCCTAAAAGCTGCTACAAGTCAAAAGCAGAAATCTAGACCATGCAGAGAAAGGAATACAGAAGTTCACCCACCGCTCCCTCTCTCTCTCCCTCTCCTTCTCTCTCTCCTTGTGCCTCCTGGACTTGTGGAGTAGTCCAATGAGGATGACAGCGGCCCGAATGCCGGCCTTCTTGGACTGAACGTTAGAATCGGACATATCTCCTGGCACCGGTGCTGTTCTTCCAGTCTCAGGGTCCCAGGTTTCGGTCCAGGGCTGTGTTTTATTTCACTGCTGCAACTGACTTCAGTGCCACCGGCTGTGCGAGTCAGAGTGTGCATCTCCGTCTACCTCTCGCCTTCTCTCTCTCTCTCTCTCTCTCTCTCTCTCTCTCCCCTTCCCTCTCTTGTTCCCACAGCCTGCCCCTGCCTATACCTGATAGGAACAGCACAAAGCTAAACCCCGCCCCCTTTTCCCTCCCCGCCGCCTTCCTTTCACCCCTCTCCACCCCCACCATGCTGTATTTGTTTCCATCTGTGTGCTGCTCTTCCAGGCCTGCTCGTACCTCCATAGCTGGGACTTTCCGCTGGATAAAAGGACACACTCTCACCCTCTCACACACCATCTCACAACCTCTTACACCTCTTGCACTGTCATGCTTTTTTTCTTCAGTTTTTTTTTTTAATCTTCGCCATATTTTGACCTTCTCTGCTTTATACTTACATGCACAGTTCAAATTGCTGGTCTTCTCTTCCTATCAAAGCTGCTTGCACTGAATAGCATTGTGCTCTGTGTCATCAAGGTGTTTTATTAATGTCATCATGTTTCTTTCCACAAGCTGTGTGTGTGTGTGTGTGTGTTTATAGGATTTATAGGATAGGAATATCTGACAGTTTTGACCTTGAGAGGGCACTTGCCTGGTCATCACAAGGAAAATTGCTTTATTACTATAAAAACAGAAGCTTTAAATTTAATAAACTAAAAGAGCCAAAATGTTTCCTTTTGGATATACAGCACTTAAGATTAAGTGTAGCACATAATTAATTAGCCGCATTAATAATTATGTAAGTGGAAGGTCCTCACATGATTAATAAGGCCTAATTTATCAGTCATTTAGCAACGTGTGTAAATGTTTTTTATCATACAAACCAAACTTAAAATTCCTGGGAGATTGCCAAAAGTTTCAGTAATGCTGAATGCGTGTACGTGGATAAATGCCAATCGGATGTAAATAACCAAGCGTGGTCATGGCACAGCTGATTTACAGTTATCTATACCCACAAAACTCCATAAAAGGCAAAGCTCACAAAGCTGAAAATGACGAAAATGGTGACTAAACGGTGAAAGAGCACCTCCTAAGCGCAGGGTGCACTAAACTTTCCAATAATGCAGCTCAGCCACTGCAGTGCATCAGCTACCGTTGACACACACTAACACTTCTTTCTTGTATAGGGTGCCGTTACTTTTGTTCTAATTGAATGATAAGTCTTATTTGTCTTAATTTATGGGTTGGTTTTGGATTGTGTTCTTTCAGATCATTAATATGAAAAGACTGAGTATGAATATGAATGAGTTTGACCATTTTTTTGGTTCAATTTGCTGGTGGCGTTGAAATATAAACTATTTAAATTTGACAGTATAATCCATTTGTACCATTACGATTATATAATTTAGCCCAACAATCAAGGTTCACATAAATTTATAAATTTACATTTTTCTGAATTTATTTGTTTTTCATGAATACCAGATTTCTTGTGCAAATGTTCCTGCGAAAAATTGACGAATAAATTGATCGTTTGATTAATGAGGTCCATTGTGTCTTGGACAACATCTTTGTGAATAGGCTTGTCTCATTTACAGCAACAGAACTTTTGTTCACTTCTCAACCACCCATACTCCCCCCCATCAAACCCCCCACCCCCTGTGATATGTTTTTTTTTTAATCATCAGTGGCTGAAGAGTAGGGCAGCCTGTCTGGGCCTTTCTAAACTGCCTTGGGTCCTTCCCACCCTCCGAAACACTTGTTAAAGTCAGTATAAAGCCTTTATGAACTTGTTCAGAAGAAAGCCTGAACCAAAACCATTAAGTGCTCAAATAATGCCACTAGTTTTCTGTCCTTCATGAAGCATCTTGTCTGCTTGTGCTCATTTGTTTGTCATTTCCTCTCCTTTTTTCCTCCCTTGTTTTCTCAGTGCTATGACCTTCTTCTTGTGGCTGTTCGTCTGAATAGTCAGAGTTGCTGTCCTTCAGTCTGTGTGATTTACTCCATGAGCAGCACCAGACTCTGTCCTGAAAGAGTCACTTCACGATTAGCATGTGATCTTGCAAACGCTGCATCTTTAGGAGAGACACCAAACTACCAACAGGATATATTCAACCAATGTCAATAACTTGAACTTAATAACTTAATGATAATACTATCATTAGCTAGTCCATGGGGAAATATTATGGGGCAAATAACTTCATTTTGATGTTAATACCACACCAATATTTTATATTTACTTTTTCTGTCTTTTTATTTATTTATTTATTTATTTATTTATTTTTAACATTGAAGTTAAAGCTTGCTCAAGAACTCAACTGGCAACCTTCCAATAAGGTGTAATTCTTAATTCAACTCAACTTCAGTTGAATTTTATTTGTATGCACACAAAGCAGCTTTACAGAAATCTGGATGTAGATTTAGATGCCTAATAAACGAGCCAGAGGAAAAAACTCCCAGAGATGTCATGAAGAAGACTCCAGATAGTGGGATTATAAATCATTCTTTCATAAGTGTATACTATAAAGTCGAACAGCACTAAGTGTGTTGAAAGGATGTAGTTTAACTCGTATGTATGATAAGCAAGTTAGTCCATTCACCACCATGAGTGATACTTTAACCAGCATATTCGAATTAGACCATTTTGTTTAGCAGCTAAAGCCAGTAAAGAGCCAATGGGGCACAACCAGATCAGAAGGAAATGTGGAATAAAAATCTGGCAACCTTGAAACATTATCTGGTAATCTAAAAAGAAATTTTAATGTGTATCTAATGTATGTCCGAGAGTGACCTCATCATGCATTATAGACATCATGCTCAAAATCAACCTTGAACTTTACCAAATTGCTTCATTTTTTTGTGCTGTACAGAAATAATTTTGACATATCGAGACCTTATATATATCAAGGAAGTTTTGATCCTTTTAAACAACTACCAGATTTGGTGTAAATCTTCTTATGTAAATAATGTATTATAACATTAGTTTTTAATATAATTTTCCTCCCATTTTCTCCACAATTTACCACAATACCAATTCCAACCCACTAGCTAACTCACTTTCCTGTAACAGGACAGCTAACAACCACAGAGGGTGAAGGCTAACACGTGCTCGAAGCCAACCTCTGTATGTTTTCCAAACTGCTGCTCATGCTGCGTCACAGAGCAACGTAACACACTCGGAGGAAAGCGCTCTCCACCCTCTTGGCAATTGGCAGGTGTCAGGGAAGAAAGTAGCACCATCCCTCCCACTCAGAGAGCACGGCCAATTTGGCTCTCTTGACTCCCGACCACGGACGGCTGTGACATCATCAGACTTCCAACTCACGTTCTCCTGAAGAGTTTCCGTCATGGCACTCTGAAGTTGTCACTGACTTAATTTGATATGTAATGCTATAAAATTTATAAGAAAAAACAGAGGACGAACAAATGAGTCATTTTATTTCATGTACTTTTTGAAAATATAATATGATTTTTTTTTTTTAAAAGTCTCAGATTAGTGGTGATTAGTGATTCGTTTACTTCTGTAGTGTATGCTTCTTTATATGTACTAAGTGACACATATACAGAAAATCTCAATGGAAGCTGGTAGACCAGTGGTTAAGGTTCTGAGCTAGAGAGCCAGTGAGCCACTTTTCCCTAAAAAAAAGAATAAGTATAATATCCAATCTCAAACATAAGTCACATTTTATAAAGAGATCTGCTGACTGCTAAATGTCAGTGTAAATGCAGAATGTTCAGATCATCAGATCTTCTGATAGCTACTTGATGGGCGTTTCAGTGAGATTTTAACAGCAGCTCTGTGGCCATGGAGACATAATGAGTGATGGATATGGGTTGAGACGTCTCATAGGAGTGACAATGGCATCCCTTTGGGAGCCACATGGAGAATAACATGTGCTCCAGCGTTATTCAGGGTTCTTCATCCTGCAATTCAAAGCGTGCAGGAGGGAGGAACGTATAGAGAGAGATACAGAAACCTAGCATTACACCGTCAAGCTAAATGCACTTCAGAGAGACATGAACTCACACCTTTCCTCCTATACACACACACACACACACACACTCACACAAACTCCTACACCTCAGAGGAAATAACACAACAGTTATGAACATCTTTGACACTCAGAATGACACACATCTACTTCCATACACACACACACACACACTTCACTGCACAACACATTTTCAGTTCCCAACTGTCCCATCACTTCCAAAAAAAAATGCACAAACCTCACCAGCCACATACACACACACACACACACACACACACACACACACAGACACACATACAAAAGTTAAAAGTAAGTAAGATTTACAAAGCACGCACATTCAAAACAACTTGCACTGGCCAAATTGCTGTATGTTGAATAAAATAGTATAAGAAATAAAACAGCATAAGAAATATAAAAATAAATCAGTAAAATAAAAAATGAAACAGCCAAACAAATAACAACACAACAAAAATATGCCAGACTATCACCTATCACCCCTGATCACCAGTGTGTGATAAGATTTGAATTCTGAAATTTTTTTTTATCCAAATAGTGACAAAAGCTTATATTCCTCAGGTGCAAACATCACTTTCTCTCAGCGCACAGCTCCTTTCATTGCTGCTTCACCTCACAGACATCCAGGCGTCTTCTCCCACAACCTTTCATACTCAATCACTGTTAACGTCAACCTCCACTTCACAGCAAATCCACTTTAAGACGCTCGCTGACCACCAGCTCAGTCCTGTACAGCGGCAGCTGGTCAATAGAGGAAGATGGCAGAGCTCCACCGTTTGTATCAGCCATTTAACAAATATTAATCTTCGTAAAGTTCTCCTTCACAACTCCATACAGTTTAAATTTATGTTGAAATGCTCATTAAATTAAAATTTAGTTATTATTGCACCTAGTGGTCAAAAATGGGAACTGCAACAACACTAACGGAGGTCCATAGGGGCAGGATTTGCACTGCCCCATGTTGGCACTATGAACATTTTTAGTAAAGGAAGGAAAGGTGGATACAACAGTTAAGGATAGGGTTGCCAGATTGGGCTAGTTTAAAATACTCCGTAGCCAACAAGTCTCTCTTACCCCCTTGCTTTATAGCAAATAATCGGAATTAAATCAGAGTAATAAGTATAGGTGCTGACAGTGTGTGATTGCAAGACAGATTGCAAGAGATAAATGGGGATTATGGAGTGGATAATGTCTGTACATCAGAAATGCATGTGAAATACTTCTTCCCCCACACAAAGGCTGAGTAAAAAAATGAAAAAATTGTCTCCTTTTTCAAATTCCCTAATACTTTTCAGGTCTTTCATGTTGTTTCAAGATGTTTGTTGGGTCGAAAATGTTTTTCAGCCTTGGTTAATGATATGACTGTATGTTGTTGACTATCAACTGCCTATTACAGGGTTACTCTAAAAATTCATTCGATGGTAGTCGAATGCAATAGCCTCTCGGCTTCATTTTGTTTAAGGCTATATCATTATTAACATCATCCTGCCTCACCAAAAAACTATGGTCACATGCCACTGATTTTCCCAAGCATGTCCAAACCTGAAGCTGCTAAAGTCTTCATAATTACAGTATAACAAATATAATACTCCAAGTGCTCTGTTTATATAATATAAACCTCTCATGAGCAAACAGGAGCATAAAAATCTACTCTTGAGATGAATAACTGCCTTCAAAAGTTTGTTTAGAGTAAATAAATCAAAGACGCTGTCCTCTAAATATTTATCCATCCCGTTATAAGAGAATTTAAGCAGGCCATAACAGGATCTAAACCAGGCATTTGTAACTTTATTATCAGATTTAGTTTGACGTTCAGCAAACACAACTTCAGGAGCCAGCAAACATTGATAAGAACTGTGATAGATTTTCAACTCTGCAGCTCTAACATTCTCAAAAACAAAAAGTTCTCTACTTTGCATTATTATTGTATTATTATTATCTCTCTTACACACACACACACACACACACACACACACACACCAAGTCTGCTAATTTATTAATAAATAGCAATTTTTATTTAAAAAATTTCAAAGAAGATTTTAGGAGCTGGACAAAACGACTTGTGTGTCTGGCTCACACCCACTTGAATTCTTGATTCTGATTGGTCAAAGCAAGGGTTTGACCAAAAAAATATTTATATGGTGACAATTTGTGTAAGGAGAGGTTCATTTAACATTTTCAAAGTAGGCCAGATTATTTTGTATAAACAGAAATAGGTTTAGTAAGCATTTAATTACAAGTACATATAAAAATAAACTAATAGTTTACTTAGTGCCTTGTGTACTTCCCTTCAGGTACACGCTAGCGTATCAAAAGTAAATGTACTGATAAACATTAAAGTGAATGAAATGGCATTTGTTTCCAGAATAAAGTGAACTTCTCATATTTTGTTAATTATTATGGCAATATGCAAAAGGAAACACAAACGCTTTAACCAGGGTTGCCAGGCCTGCAGTTTTTGATACGTATTTGGGCTCATTTTACAATATATAAGTAAAAATGAATTACTGCAGTAATGGATAATATTGGAGAATGGATATCAGCCTGCGTATTCTCAGATATATTGTTTATTTCTGATTATATATATAATAATACAAGAATATTTTAGGAGAACTATTAGGTAAAGCACGTGTTAATAATAACACTTTGTTAAATATGTTTTGAGATGTTTCTTTGTGAATTTTATAATACATTTGCCAGTGTATAGCAGTGTGTAGATTTTGAAAGAGTGGTATATTTTGAGATTCCGTATTGGGCTGCTTTACACAGACCTGGCAACCCTGCTTCTGTCCAAACCATTTTTCATTCATTTTTCTTGGATAAGCACTTTATCCTGGTCTGGATAGATCCGTAGATTATCCCAGGAACACTGGGAGTGAAGCGGGAATACATCCTAGATGGGATCTGAGTCCATCCCAGGGGAGAAGAGGAGGAAACCGGAGAACCACTAGGAAACCAGTGCAGTCATGGTGTGAACATGCACACAAACCTGAGCTCAGGATGGAACCTGGGAGCTGAGAGATGACAGTGCTACCTGCTGGACCACCGGGTATGTTTTGTGATTTGATAAATCATACTTTTCAAATAATCCAACAACTGGAAATCATTTTAGTTAAAATAACACCAGCTGGAAACGGTATGTCTAAGCCAACGGTTTGGCTTAGACGTACCGTTTCACACGTCCACTGTCCTTTTGTCCTATTGTTTTTATGGTTGTGAGAGTTTTATAACTTTGTGCACTAGGTTATGGTGGGGTTTTATGGAGAGGAGTATGATTTACATCGTTTTCATGTCATTAAATTGTAATAATTGCTTGTAAAGCCTACAAATGTCAATAAAAAGGTTATATACAACAGGCTGGTTTTTAACAATTTAACCCCTCAAACTCTCTTTAAACAGCAACCTTATCGTTGTTTTATCATTTTACAGTGACTCAGACAGGGTGTGTGTTATTAAATGAAGTGCCGAGCATGCACCCTATCTGCAGTAGAAACCCTTGGACAAGGTGACTGAGGGTAACTCCGTTCCAATCAAAACACGACAGCCAGAAATAGTGCAGCAAGCATGTGTCTCTGGCGCTCGGCCCAGCGTCCGGCAGCTCTGATATTACTCCACACTCGCTCACACCCCACACACACACACACACACACACATACACTTAGCAGAGCAGGCTGCTAAACACCCTGTACACATGCACATACTCTCACACCCACTCTGAGACCAGCCTCCATATAGATATCACTGTGTCAAATGTGATAGCGTGTGTATTTAACCATTTATGGTTACCAAGCTGTGACACGGTGTTAGTGCTACAGCAGAAATCACCTTAAGAGGCAGATGGAGTGTATTTACTGTATCCAGGCTACATCAATTACCATACTGTTGTTACATGTACACAAGAGGGGAGTATAATGACATAGCACAGCACTACTGCATTCTCAATCCTGTTGATTAATTTTCTAGAACAGCAGCTCTGACAGTAGGTCTCATATCTTATCGTTTCTATAGTAACAACAATCACAGGAAGTTGTATGGAGGATGCTCCTTGTAAGTTTTCTGTGAGCAGACTTAGAAGATTTATGGAAGGAGTCTCCAGTGTCAGCGCTTTGAAACAGTCAGAGATAAAAAGCTGTAAATTTATGATGTGGGGAATTCCTCAGGACAGATGAGTCTCTGTAACATGACAAGCTGTTTTTTTTAATCTTATCAACTTCAAGAATGCTAAAAAAAAAGAAGCTGATAAGCGAACGACTGTTTATAGCTGCTGTAACATAACATAACATAACACAAGTGATAACAGGAAGTAAGTTGTTTAGCAGAACTTACACAACATTAAATGTAACTATAAATGGACGGAAAGATGTGTTAGTCTTTAACGAAATTTTAAAAATTGTAATCATTGATGATTTTTTTCCCCACTGCATTAAATTCTTTCCTTTTCCATTTCAATGTAACGGACTTTCTCAGCATTATTAACTGAAAACCTTACATTGCAGAATGTTATTGATGAATAGATGGAGGTGGTATAAGTGGAATAAAATACTTGGAAATGTGCTGTTATTGATTATTTTCTTATAACAGCATGTCTTGAACTGATTTATTCCTTACATAATGACTTAATTGCTGCATCTTAGGCTCTTCATACACCCTTCAACAGGAGAACAAGTCTCTCAGAAAGACTCTCGCCACTTTTCCTACCACTCTTCTAATCTCTAAAGAAGCAGGTCAAGAACCCAATTTACATTAATAGCACTTGAGTCACACAGATCTGTATAAGAGTCTCTATATGGAGTAGCTACAGAGAGTGTATGAGAACGCATCAGAGCATGATCATAAGCTCGATTTAACAGAATAATAATTAGTTCAGTGTGACTTATACAACATTATAGCACAAAGCAAGAGCACAGCAACATGCTAAACATGAAGGAGGTTCAGACTGAAGATGTGCTGCTTTGTATTGATTTCACTTTATGATGTGAACACTAATGTCACTTTTGATGACACCAGCTGCACATGCAATAAGTGTAAGTTTATGGTTTGAGCAGCGTGCGGCTAGAAAGTCATTTCTGAGTCTTTTCTGATGCCTCACCTTTGTTAGGAAAAACTAAAGCTTTGGGGAAACGTTGCCAGTTATGCTGTGTTACCTCTGACATAAAAACCTGGCTAAATGCAAAAAAAAAAAATAGGCTGGGAAGAGAATTGGTCCCTCATCAGCAAGATTGTTCATATCACACCTATAGTTCCTGTTTCACATGAACCAGGAACTAAAAATCAGCCCCAGTAATACATTTACATTTACATTTACATGAACAACACACAGAGGACACTCTTATCCTGAGCTACTTACAAATTTGCTTTGTGTTGTCATACTGTCAAGCTAAAACCCTGTTAGAGAGAATGTAGTACAAATATCTCCTACGTTAGTACAGGTTTTTTTTTTTTTGCACAATCCTTGCCTTACTATATAGTGTTGTATGTGTACTTTGCATTTGTATAGTATTTATTGTCTCTACTTTTGTCTCTATGTTTTCACACATCTGTTTGCACATTATACAACTAGCAACTACTTTTAAAGTAACTCAAATAAGCACTCTTTATAACCACGGTAAACAGAAAAGCATCCCAGAATGCACAATACATCAAACTTTGACGTGACCTACAGTAAGTCTAGTCTTCAGCTACAGTTTTGGTGAGGCTGTGTCCGCTGTAGCCTCAGATTCCTGTTCTTGGCTGACAGGAGCGGGACCCGGTGTGGGCTCCTGCTGTTGTAGCCTATCTGCCTCAAGCTTCGACGTGTTGTGCATTCTGAGATGCTTTTCTGCTCACCATGGTTGTAAAGAGTGGCCGTTCTCCTCTGACCGCTCTCATCAACAAGGGCTGCAGAACTGCTGCTCACTGGATGTTTTTCGCACCATTGTCAGTTTTGTTCTTTATTGCTTTGCTTTGTTAACATTAAAGGTGCAATAGTCAGTATTTTTCATTTCTTTCTAGTACAAATAATCTGGAAATTATGGAGAAATGATAAAAAATAATAGTTTAAGCCATTGTCTCAGAAAGAGTGTATTATGTAGCTGGAAAAATTTTACAGACACACCCCTAATGCCGCTTCATATCTTCATAAATAGAAATTGCATGTTTATAGAGCTGCAAGCACTTGAATATCCAAGTGTGTTTGAAAGTGATGTCATGATAGGCCTTGCTATTGGTGAATTTAGTCAGTGTCATAAGGTCATAAATCATTCAAATTTATTAAAAAAAAAAAACAACATTCAAATCTTATTCGACTCTACCCATTTAACTGTTATTGCCTTTTTTTTTTTAAACCCAAATCTTACCTAATGCACCTTTAATGTGATGAAACAATGCACAAATCCGAGGTTTGTTTAGAGTTCAAGGATTTGTAGATAATCGTCTTATTTTAATTGTTTTGCACCTATTATATTTAAGCATTGCTTAACAAATTGGTTATCAAGTAATTTGTTATCTCTGATTACAATCTTAACCTGGTTAAAACATTAACATTAACATGGGGTTAATTCTGATTGTTCACCATGATGGATTCATCAGTCTAAAAACCAGCAACTGTTACTATTGAGATGGATCGTTACTGACACTTTTTCATCATTCCAAGTAAAAACAGGAATAGTTTAAGGAACTTGTTAGAGTTCTGTAATCTGTCTAATATATGCTGCCATTTTGAAAATGTAAACCACCTCAGCTGCAGGATTAAAATGAATTCCTGACTGAAATTTAAATCTGAGTCAGATTAGTTTTTGATCTAAAAACTAAAACCAGGATTAAATCAATTAAACTTGAATGCAATCCTGATTATCTTTAAATTAAGGCTTAAGGCTAATCCCTGATGTCCAAATGTTTTATCTGTGCACCAGCTGAGTGTGTCTGTTTGGGTTCTGATGAATCACGGCATTTGTACGTTCCACCAAACGTAACTAATTTTATAATTTTTATGCTGAGTCAAGGTTTACATTTTATAATAGCTCATCCCTGTTTTAATATTATTATGTAACAATCTGGTCATAATATTAGTATTGTTTTGCAGCACTATTAACCCCCCTCCCCTTCTCCCCAGCCCCACCCCACACACACACACACACACACACACACACATACACTTCCTCCCTTCCTCCCTGGATCATTAGTAGCAAGATTTTGAGTGTTTGACTCCATGGTAATAGCCCACCACAGGGAGCCTAACACACACTACCCCTGAGCCACGACTCGGCTGTCATTACACCTCTCACACTCTCTCATTATTCTGTCTGACCTCAGTGTGTTTAACTTAGCACTCTATAAGGACGATAAGAACTACAACACATATTAACTTCCCACTGTTTATTCAGTGTTATGTTTGTGTAGAAGCTGGAGGTCGAAAAAACAAAGAAAAAAATATATTCGTGTGAAAGTTTGGGTCAAATTATTCAATTAAAAAGGAAATTAAGTTAGAAAATGTCAACTATAAATGTACTGAAGTATTAGTGAACTTTTTCTTCAACACGGTTACAGATATGCAAAAGTTTTATTCCTTTTTTTTTTCCTTTATTAGTATGAAAGTGGTCTAAATCCCAACATATCGTCCTTGTTTGTTTTGATTTGGATGATTTTCCATGAAATTTGGCTCATTTTCTTGAAACTAAATTAAATTTGTGAAGATATATACATAAGCATCTTTAGACAAATTACTGTGGTATTCATAAAAACTGATCTGCATTTAACTGGATGTTTTAAATCTTTTTATACCACAGAGCTGTTAAATTCTTGATTGTGATTGGTCAGAGAGCGCCACTGGCAAGGGCAGTGGTAGCTCAGTGGTCAAGTCATTGGCCTACTGCTCAGAAGGTCATGAGTTCAAATCCCAGCACTGCTAAGTTACCCCTGCTGGGCACTTGAGCAAGACTCTTAACCCTCAACTGCTCCGTTGAATAAATAGGAAAAAATTGAAAATGTCATGTCCTGTCACTCTGGATAAGTCCAAATGCCATGAATGTAAATAAAGTGCCTTTTTAAAAAAAAAAAAAAAAAAAAAAAAAAAAGTGTTATTCCAAAAGAAAAACATATCGTTGATACAGTGAAGTATTCTGTAAGGAAACATTTATTTAGCATTTGTGGAAAGAGTCTACAGTGTCCGTGCTTTGTAACCGTCAGTAAATTATCCACCACCAGTTTTGCATTTTTTTTGTTTTTTTGTTAGAAAAAAAGAGAGACTGGTGAAGGAATGACTATAGCTCCTATAATATAAGTGATAACAGGAACTAACATGTTTCGCAGATGTTCTACAGCATTAAATGTAACAATAAATGGAAAAATAAAGTGTGACGTATCATTCTTTAACAAATAAAATTGTAATTGCTGTGGTATAAGAGGAATGAGACAGAGGAAACTAATCCACTAATTCATCCTTCATGCTTTATTCCTTATTTATTAAATACGTTAAAATGAATAAAATTTTATACTGTATATTAAATTGGTGTGTTGGTAAGGAATGCTTGAGTCTTGAGTCATGATCTTTGAGATTTGCAGCATGTACTTGGTCAATCTAAGTAAAAATATACAGGGGTTTTAAATTGAAATGTAATTGTGTAACAGTATCCAGTATAACGAGGTACACTTAACGACTTCTCATCTCTGTTTAGAAGCAGAAGGAATAAAGTCGCAGCTGCAGCGCTACAGCTCAGTAACTGTAATGAACACCACGGCCCCTCGGAGGAACAACACGTTCTTGTTCCTGTTCTGCTCTGAATGTGAAAGCGCTAACCCAGATTCTGGCACTTCACTGCTCTAAAGTGGCCATTTACTTCAGCCGTGGAAGAAAAATCATTCGAGCTACTGTGAGCATGCTGACAGGATCATCCATCAAGCAGCCGTTTCAGCAGGATGAGGGCCAGAGAGATGACAGACTCTGTCTGGACACTGGCAGCAAACATCAGTCACTTTCAAGACTTTAACAAGACCACCTGCATTGATCCGCTAAAAAACACTGCTTAATGATTACAGTGCAGTTAGCCTTTAACATGCTATACACATGTTAGCATAACGGAGATAAGGAATGTAGATAAGCCAGAAGGGTTAGGGCTAGAAGGTACCTTTTATTAAAGCTCACTCTGCTTTAACCAGTGTAATGTTTACCTTTAAAGGAACAGTTTCCAAAAATGAAATGTACAAATGAAGTCAATAAACCAATATGTGTTTTTTTCCCACAGAAGCTACAAGGCTAAGATAAAACTACCAAAGTATTTATTTCATAAAATAGCACAATAGGTCCATATTAAATACATTTATATTGCAGCACTGCTGAATTCTTGATTCTGATTGGTCAGAAGGTGTTGATTAATTTTCTACAACAGCAGCTCTGATAATAACAAATCGCAGGTTTATATTCATGCGCTTGTTCAATATGTTATTGTTTCTATAGTAACAACTCATTTGCAAGGCTTGTAGATCGGACGCTCACCATAAACAGATAAAAAAGTGAAACATTTATGGAAGGAGTCTCCAGTGTCAGCACTTTTTAACAAAGCTGTAACAAAGCTTTTCCACCATGGGAATCTTTTTTTTTTTTTATATATATCTTTTTCAAGAGAAAGTCAGGGAACAGCTATTATAATATAAGTGACAACAAGAACTAACCTGCTTCACATTGGTGTTCCACAACTTTAAATGCAACTAGAAATAGATAAAAAGTACACTGAATGATTCTTTAAGGAAAAAATATATCCATCATTAGCATATAAGAGGAATAACAACACTTAGAGATGTATTGTTATTGAAAATAATAGACCTCAGAGTGGTAAGTGTAACTCCGCTTCATCACACCACCCTGTTGTTTATTATTTTCCTATAACAACATGGCATGACGTGTTTTATTTCTTACTTAATACAGAACTGGAACTATATTATCCTACAAATCACTTCTGACATGTAATTCCGGCTTCGAACTTCAGGTCACGCCTCCTGTTAGAGTCTATTACTGGTGTGGAGTGACTCCAAACTGTATAATGATGAAGAAACTTCTGCTTCAAAAAGGAGCTATGATGTGCAGTTGAGGGCAAAAGTTTGCACACCCTTACTTTGAACTGATGGCACCAAGAAGATATTTAATTTGAGTCTAGTTGTACAGCTGTTCCTTCATCATCATTTACCAAGTAACGAAAATGGTAAAGAAGAAAGTGTAAGTTGATATAAATAGTGAACTAATCAAAAATGTTTTGAATTGCCGAATTTTGAATCTCTGCATTTTTACTTTCTCTATTCACTTGTGTATTTAAGGTGTGTGTGTGTGTGTGTGTGTGTTTCTGTCGTTTCTGAATGATGATATTCACTGTTGGTCTCCATAAACACTTTTATATCTTTTTTATGTCCTTCTCCAGCTCTCTAAAAGGTCACTATTTTTAGGTTTCAGGTCTTTTGAGAGCTGTTTTCTGATTCCCATTAACTCTTACCAGTTTGCTCAGAACAAACTGTCTGACAGTTTGAGCCTGGTTGAGCTTTCAATGCCTTAAAGAAAACACAGCAAAAAGCATTGGATGTATTTAACTCATTAACTTGCTTAATGATGCTCATTTAAACCAAAGAACTAGAGATTGTCAACAGAAAGTTTAGATCTTGCTAATAAAGATATCTGCTGGCTCAATACATCGCTGTTATATTTAGACTTTCTTGAGTTTAAGGAGGATGACAGTGATTGACAGTGATGACACATTAACACAGAATTCTGTTCTGTTCTGTAGATAGACACTAACGCTGCATTAGACTGAAGGTCGTAACTTGCAATATCCGTCTTTTGACCAGGAATAAAACGAAACAAAAAGAAAATGCCCCCTCAACTTGGAATTCCTATGAAGGATTTCCTCAGAGTCCCTCCAAGTCACATTCCACATCCAAGGTAAGTCAAATACGTCAATATTCTCACCCAGAATCCAATAGGGGTGCAAACTTTTGCACACAACAATACTTTTGCCCATTTTTATATAGAACAGTGTGTCATACAGTGTGTCATACAGTCTCAGAAACCAACTTGGTGGAGTTTAAAGTGCATGTTGATCTGAAGAAGCAAATACCTCTTGGCTGATCGACTACACTCAGAAGATTGTGTCAGTTTCTTTTTCTCTCTCAACATCCATCCTTTTTTACAGAGTGCTTTTGGTTTAACACAGAAATATGAAATTGGACAGAAACAGAACTGAAAAAGAAACAGAAAAAAACTGTTTGCAAACACCAGACGTCTGCTCTGCGGTGCCCCGCGACCTAAGATCCGTTCTCATCAAAATGCAATGTGCTAATTTGCTTGGCCGACCTTTCAGGCCTGCCGAGAGAGATGATCATCGCAGACCCATTTGCCGGGCTCCTTCGGATCCGAATGTGTGATCATTCCACAATATCTGCATA
This sequence comes from Pangasianodon hypophthalmus, assembly GCF_027358585.1. NCBI lineage: Eukaryota > Metazoa > Chordata > Actinopteri > Siluriformes > Pangasiidae > Pangasianodon > Pangasianodon hypophthalmus. The sequence goes on along the minus strand of NC_069723.1, from coordinate 21,528,004 downwards.
AGATGACAGCTTTTTAATATATTCATGGTGCAGAGCCTATTCAAACATTGTTGGCTTTTATATCTCTCTCTCTTTCACGCTTTCTTTCTGTCTCTCCGGGGAGAGGAAACCATCCAGACAGAATAGCCTTGTTTTGTTCTGCCATGATGCATCCAGACCCACCTCACCACCGCGCCTCTGTCCTTCTGCTACAAATGTCATTTATTTAATTTGGCTCATAAATCAATTTGGGTATAGTGGTGGTGATGGTCTTGGTGTGTGTGTATGTGTGTGTATGTGTGTGTGTGTAGGGGGCTGACAGGGTTCAGCCTGACAGCTGTTTCACCTCTAACTAGCCAGTACACAAGTTGAAGGGAAACAAAATAGAGATCTAACTTACGGCATCAGTATGATAAATGCATAAGCACATATCATGATCCTATTAAAGGAAAATTCCATCGTGTTTCAATCTAACCTCTATTTACATAATCTGTAATGTGTGTGATCACCAAGGATGATTTTCCTGGACAAAAAAAAAATCATATTTACTTCAGACACACTTACAATGGAAGTCTAAGGGCAGTTGTTGGGGCACATGTTTACAACACGCAACTATTATAACACAAATTCTGTACTCTCTATTTATTAACCTACTTGCAGCATCTGACTAGACATGCAGCTGATAGAGACTAGATTGGGGAGAATTCCTTTAATACTGTATCTATACAACACAATAAACAAAAGCAGGTAGATAAACAACAGACTAAAAAAATCTGAAAATTTCTTAAACTAAGTTGATGCACATCAGAGTAGAATAACGTAATAATTTACGGATATGAGTGAGATGGAAACCACATCACATCACAGAAACCACAGATTACTCAAAAACTCCTCCATTATGCTAACTGATAAGAGCTCCACTCAAGTGAGCAAATACTCTTACTTCCTCAATGTTTTAAAATATGCAGAAGGAGAGAAAATGATAGAAACATAAATGTATTTTCTTGTAACGCAAACCTAAAAGAAAAAGCATCTAACCACGTAGATCCACCAGCCTTCAACATACGTCCGTTCCACTAATACTGCAATACACACAATGAATCTTTTAGTAAAGTCATGTGTAAACGTTTTCTTCGGCCTAGCCTAACTAAAAATTCCTGTCAGATTTATAAAAGTTTCAATAACGCTGATTTCCTTCGTCCTCACGTGTCTATGATCATAACTGCCAGTCAGCTGTACATTACCAAGCACTTTCACAACACAGCTTATTTGTGTTTAGCCCCGCCCACAAAACACCATAAAAGGCAAAGCTCACACAGAGCTGAAAATGACAAAATGGCGAGTGAACAGTGAAAGAGCGCCTCTTCCTAAATGCTGTGTGTGTTAAATCTTTCCGTAACGCAGCTCAGCCATTGCAGCACATCAACTACCATGGACACACACTAACTCTTCCTCCTTAAAGAGTGCCATTACTTTTGTTCAAACTGAATCCCTAGTCTTGCTTGTATTAAATATGACATATTTAAATATTGTATTTTTGAAATATTGGATATAATATGAAACAAATGAATTTCACAAAATGTTCATTAAATTAGTGTGTAATTGAAATAAATAAGCAGTTGAAACTTTGTAATCCGTATATAAAATCACAGTAAGTTATGAAAATTATATGATCTGAATTTTTTTCTGAACTAACCACATTTTCTGAAATACAACATTTATTGTGTAAGTCCTCCTGCGAATGATTTATGAATAAAATCATTCGTATCCCGAGTGATAAATGAGGTCTGTTGTCCTTAAAAGCTGTGGGTCATGTGACCAGCCTTGACCCTGGGTATGCGAAAATGGTATATAACTGAAATAAGAAAGTGCACGCAGCACAAATACCCGAAACGGAAAGGTCACCAAAGGTCACTTCTTCCTCTCTCCTCATGAAAGTTGATTTCAATTGTTTTCATGTTCTATTCTTTCCTCTCTTTCAGATGTTAAAAATCACACTCCATGGCCACCCAGACTCATCAAAATTCATTTTTTCTCCCCTGTCTGTGGCTTTCAAACACAGAGAAAGATCTTTGTCTCCTTATCACTTTGGCACTCCTCTTTGATGAAAGAGAACCTTTTTTTTCTTCTCATATCTGCAGCTTGTGTGCTGTAGGTCTCCATGCTCAAGGACATCAGCTCATGTGCTGTGTATTTGTTAGCACACACACACACACACACACACACACACACACACACAGCTGGTGTTTCCAACAGCAACAAGGCTCCAGCTTTTCTCAGAAGCGAGAGCGCTCAAAGCACACGGCAAGGAATGAGCCGGCGGAGAGCCTTTAACAAACAGACCAGGCTGAAGTATAACCAGGCTTTGCCCTAGAGGAGTGATGCACATCTGAGGCAGATTGAAAACACGGAAACAAACATCTTGCTCAGGTTCACTTACATGCTTACTAGAGCTTATTATATAATGCGTGTTAATGATCAGTGCACTATTAGCAAGCTAGTGTAACGTGACACTAAACATGACTGCGATTTTATAGCTTTGTTTAGTAACACACTAACGTTAAATGCAAATGAAATATTATTATGTTATTGAGTGCATTTTTATTATGTGAAAAGATCCAGCTTGAGAGCCCTTTTAGAAACGTGTGGGAAAACGTGGGAAAGATGTCACGTCTGAATTCTGGTAAACAGCCAATTAAAAATCTGGACAAAAATACGTTTTTCTGCCAGGAATATCCTTTGACATCTCTACTTTAAGAAAACAAACATATTTCATCAAAATGACATGAAAATGGTTTTATTTAGGCTACTTTGTAACCTTGCCTTTGCTTTCTGTCATTAAAGGTCATGTTGCGTAAGTGTGAGTTAATTTAACTCATGTGAGTTGCTTT